>NC_041400.2:105442475-105549975 GCF_900747795.2 Erpetoichthys calabaricus | reverse complement strand
TATATATATATATATATATATATATATATATATATATATATATATATATATTATATATATAATATACACACACACATAAACATTTATATACATATATATACATATCTACATATACACATATCTACATATATATACACACATACATAAACACACACATAAGACTTATTGACTGAAACGGGTTTTCACGAAAAAAGTTAGGGCTTTGCTACAGGATACACCCTCCACAAGTTAACCAAGTAAAAATAAAATATATATTTCTGTTTTATTTAAACCTTTTAAGTTCATATGCATAGCCCCATTTGGCTGTTTAATTTTTTTTTTCTTTCTTCAGTAATATTTAATCTTGTTAAAGAAAAAGAACATATCCATTTTACTTTTTTTGTATCTCTGTAGTAATATTTTAGTGTAAAAGAATAACCAGTATTTAAACCTTTTATGTTACTTTATACATTTATTTTACACAATGTTGAAAAATTAATAAGAAAGCTACATATTTTGGCAGCTGCTGCTTTCATTTTCAATGAAATGAAAAAAGCTCTCCAAGAGAAAACGTCAATGAAGAAGAAACAGTTTGCACTATCTAAAAAGGAGAAACCCTCATTTATAAAAGTTTGCTGCAGATGACTTAACTGAAAATAAATGAATAGTTCCTATGTGTATAATACATATTTATCTATTTGACTTATGCCTTTATTCCACCAACTTACAACATCTGAAGTACAATTTGTTACATTACTTTTGTTTTTTGCAGCACAGGCAGGTGAAGTGACTTCCTTAGGGTCACACAGTGGTGTCAGTACCAGGATTTGAACTGACAAGCTCCGGGTTTGCTGAAATATTACTGAAGAAAGAAAAAAAACGAAAATGGGCAAATAGGGCTATGCATACAAATGTCCATCCATCCATTATCCAACCTGCCATATCCTAAACACAGGAGCCAATAAGTAGATATGTATATATACAGTATACATATATATATATATATATATATATATATATATATATATGTAAATGTATGTATGTATATATTTATGTCTATATATATGTATATATATGTAGATATGTAAATTTGTATATGTATATATATGTTTATGTGGATGTGTATATACGTATGTATATGTAGATATGTGTATATGTAGATATGTATATATATATATATATATGTATATGTATATATATGTTTATGTGTGTGTGTGCATATTATATATATAAAAGACAGCAACACTCATAACAATGACAACACAATTACATTGACAATCATGTTACGTTATTTTTAAAATGTTTCCTTTTCTTTTTCATAACCTCTTTAACACACTACTTCTCCGCTGCGAAGCGCGGGTATTTTGCTATTTATCTCTCTCGCGTATGGTGTATTCACTCCATGTTATCGTCCATTGCGCTGTCACTGGTATTTTGATAAAAGAATTTGAACAACATATAAGAAGCGTATAAATTATTAAACAGTAAAACATTAACATTTAAGAAGTAAAGTTAGATTAAGTACTACTGCAGTGCCTTCGGGTATACCTCATTTTTTGTTTGCCCATTACATGCTTAAATGTATACATTTTTTGGTGTACCTACCCGAGAACACGCGACATATAACCGAGCGTGGGAGAAGCATGGATTTTAAACACACGTTGAGTTCATCTGCTGGTCTCCCTCGTGGAATAACTGGTAATGTTTGACTAAAATCTACAGCGAGTAAAACGACATTACCTACTATTTTTTTTTTACGATCTCTGAGATGTTGCTTTTTTCGGTTCAAGGCTTCATAAGCTCTTTTATGTTGTATGGTGTACTTATCCCAAACCATCATCTTTGAATGTTGCAAGACTTTCGCCTTGTATGTAGATTGGGGTAATTACATTCATTGCATTCCTAGTCTGAATCACAATCTGATTGTATGGGTGGTTACCTGGCACTGTAGGGTTGCCACCCGTCCTTTAAAATACGGAATCGTGCCGCATTTGAGAATGAAATTGCGCGTCCCGTTTTGAATCAACACTGGACGGGATTTGTCCCGTATTTTTTTTATCATTTTTTTTAAAGCAGCGTCTCATGCAAATCATCCCACACGCATTTTATGAAGATGCCTCCTTTCCTACTTTTGATTGGGTAATACTTGATGTCATCGTAAGTTTGATTGGTCTTTTTAACTGTCCAGTGAGGAGGGCGTGTCTTTTAAGTAGAGTCTGCAAAGTGTTGGCACTGAGATGTGGCGTCAGCACCAGAGTTGAAGCCCCTAATGTTGCGGTCAGAAAGTCGGCTAACATCCGCCTGTGCCGTCTTTCAGTTGCGAGAAGCAGATCATAGAATGGTTGAAACTGTTGCCCCTAACGTTGCGCCACGGCGTGTGGTTCGTTTATACCTCTCGTCTTCTCATTAAACTTTTATCTCGCGAATATGTTATTGCAATCCGCAGCGGGAGCGTTTCTATAAACTTAATTTAAACTTACGTTTTACACCGTGCTTTGTTTCCCTTATGAACATGCTTGTATGCTTCACTCGCTCCCTTCTCAATTGTTTAATTAATTTTTTGCTCTTCGCTGTTTGCGGCTCTTCCGTCATTTCCCCCTACTTCGTTCTTTTATCTTGCGAATATGTTATTGCAATCCTGAACGGGAGCGTTTCATTAAACTGATTGAAAATAGTTTTGCATTTACCTTTTTAGTAAAAGGCGAGCTTTTAAGCCTGAGAAATCACCCCGTAAATGCACACGTTTAATTGCACATGTGTTAATATGTATGCTTACAGAGTATTAAAAGACAGATTAATAAAGATTAATAAAGTATCTATCTATCTATCTATCTATCTATCTATCTATCTATCTATCTATCTATCTATCTATCTATCTATCTATCTTTACCTTCGTTCCCGCGTTTGACTCGTGCTGTAAATCTCTTCCTTGTTTTTAGTTCATGTGATTACGTAGGAGGCGTGATGACGTGATACATGACTCCGCCTCCTCCATTACAGTGTATGGACAAAAAATATGTTCCAGTTATGACCATTACGCGTAGAATTTCGAAATGAAACCTGCCTAACTTTTGTAAGTAAGCTGTAAGGAATGAGCCTGCCAAATTTCAGCCTTCCACCTACACGGGAAGTTTGAGAATTAGTGATGAGTGAGTGAGTGAGTCAGTCAGTCAGTCAATCAGTCAGTCAGTCAGTCAGTCAGAGAGTCAGTGAGGGCTTTGCCTTTTATTAATATGTATAGATATATATACACATATATATATAATATATATATATACACATATATATATAATATATCTATATACACATATATATATGATATATCTATATACACATATATATAATATCTATATACACATATATATATAATATATATGTAATATATATATATACACACATATATATAATATATATATATACACACATATATATATAATATATATAAACATATATATATATAATATATATATATACACATATATATATAATATATATATATACACATATATACATATATTTGCAAACTGTTTCTTCTTCATTGAGGTTTTCTCTTGGAGAGCTTTTTTCATTTCATTGAAAATTAAAGCAGCAGCTGCCAAATTATGTAGCTTTGTTATTAATTTTTCAACATTGTGTAAAATAACTTTATAAAGTAACATAAAAGGTTTAAATACTGGTTATCCTTTTACACTAAAATATTACTAAAGAGATACAAAAAAAGTAAAATGAATATGTTCTTTTTCTTTAAGGAGATTAAATATTACTGAAGAAAGAAAAAAAAAACTAAAACAGCCAAATGGGGCTATGCATACAAACTTAAAAGGTTTAAATAAAACAGAAATATACACTTTTATTTTTACTTGCTTAACTTGTGGAGGGTGTATCCTGTAGCAAAGCCCTAACTTTTTTCGTGAAAGCCCGTTTCAGTCAATAAGTCTTAAAAACAGGTGTAAAGATATTGACAATAAGATACGGAAACCCACCAAGACATGGAATCGTTTAAATCAAGTATCATTACATCTTCCTTTCTTAAAGAGAAGTAAGGCAGTACTTATAAGCTTACATATATATATATTTATATATATATATATATATATATATATATATATATATATATATATATATATATATATATATATATAGACATACATACATATATATATATATCTTTATCTATATATATCTATATCTATATATGTATATCTATATATATATATATCTATCTCTCTCTCTCTCTCTCTATATATATATATATATATATACATATATATATATGTAAATCCACGCGAAGTACTGCTTTTAAATTTTTATTAAGAAGAAAAGCTTTTTAAATTGAGGGAAAATATCCCAATAGCAATTTGTTAAGGATCTGTTTTTTTGTGAAGCAGCTTTAACACAGCTTTTCCGCTGTTTTATAAACGAACGCCATATAAGGTCTTTCTTTTTCCTTGCTTTGCCAAGGAAAGAGCCTTTTTATTCAATCCAAGGGTTCTTCGCTTTTTTTTTTGTTTGTTTATTACGATTGTTATAGTTTTGTTTGTATACGACGTTGTCAGTTCAGCACTCAGGTTGTAATATGACCAAGCCGTGCAAGCTTACTGTTAAGAATGCAACGTATAGTTGTACATGAGAAAAGCAATCTTGCCTCAAATCAATGGCAAACTTTTGTAGGTCTATGAACTTAATTTAAAGTTTAGGTTTACACGGTGCTTTCTTTCCGAAGTACCTGCACTCATGAATATGTCTGTATGCGTCAGTCGCTCAAATCCCCGCGCTTCGCACCGGCGAAGTACTGCTTTTAAATTTTTATTAAGAAGAAAAGAAAACCTTTTAAAATTAAGGGAAAATATACCAATAACAGTTTGTTAAGGATCTGTTTTTTTGTGAAGCTGCGTTCACTCGAGTGATCACTTCGAGATGACTTGCTGGCTAACCATAAGCGTTACCTGGTAGGTAACCACCCATACAATCAGATTGTGAATCAGACTACGAATGCCGTGAATGTAATTACCCCGATCTACATGCTGTCAAATAAACGAACCACACGCCGTGGCGCAATTTTAGGGGCTTAGCCTCTAGCGCTGACGTCCGAGGTTCGATTCCCGTAAGGGAGTGAAGTGAGCGCTTCGCACCGGCGAAGTACTGCTTTTAAATTTTTATTAAGAAGAAAAGAAAACCTTTTTAAATTAAGTCTTAAAAAGAGCTGTAAAGATATTGACAATAAGCTACGCAAACCCACCAAGACATGCAATCGTTTAAATCAAAGTGCGAGTCGAAAAACACCATCCCATAATATTAGTTAACGATTAACACATTTCTATATGTATTGTAAGCATACAATACAACTGATAATATGTTGCACTTATTTATCTGGTGTACTGACATTTTTGCGCGTTTAACGGCTGAAATCTAACGTGGTTTGTGCCGTTCAGAATGAAAAGAGTTTGCATTTACCTTTTTAATAAAAGGCGAGCTTTTAAGCCTGAGAAATCACCCCGTAAATGCACACGTTTAATTGCACATGTGTTAATATGTATGCTTACACAGTATTAAAAGACACTCAACAAGTACACAGTATTAAAAGACAGTCAACAATTAACGTCATTTACCTTCGTTCCCGCGTTTGACTTGTGCTGTAAATCTCTTCCTCGTTTTCAGTTCACGTGATTACGTAGGAGGCGTAATACGTGATGACGCGATACGTGACTCCGCCTCCTCCATTAGAGTATATGGACAAAAAACAGGTTCCAGTTATGACCATTACACGTAGAATTTCGAAATGAAACCTGCCTAACTTTTGTAAGTAAGCTGTAAGGAATGAGCCTGCCAAATTTCAGCCTTCTACCTACACGGGAAGTTGGAGAATTAGTGATGAATGAGTCAGTCAAACAGGTTCCAGTTATGACCATTACGCGTAGAATTTCGAAATAAAACCTGCCTAACTTTTGTAAGTAAGCTGTAAGGAATGAGCCTGCCAAATTTCAAACTTCTACCTACACGGGAAGTTGGAGAATTAGTGATGAGTGAGTCAGTCAAACAGGTTCCAGTTATGACCATTACGCGTAGAATTTCGAAATAAAACCTGCCTAATTTTTGTAAGTAAGCTGTAAAGAATGAGCCTGCCAAATTTCAGACTTCTACCTACACGGGAAGTTGGAGAATTAGTGATGAGTCAGTCAGTCAAACAGGTTCCAGTTATGACCATTACGCGTAGAATTTCGAAATAAAACCTGCCTAATTTTTGTAAGTAAGCTGTAAAGAATGAGCCTGCCAAATTTCAGACTTCTACCTACACGGGAAGTTGGAGAATTAGTGATGAGTGAGTCAGTCAAACAGGTTCCAGTTATGACCATTACGCGTAGAATTTCGAAATAAAACCTGCCTAATTTTTGTAAGTAAGCTGTAAAGAATGAGCCTGCCAAATTTCAGACTTCTACCTACACGGGAAGTTGGAGAATTAGTGATGAGTGAGTCAGTCAAACAGGTTCCAGTTATGACCATTACGTGTAGAATTTCGAAATAAAACCTGCCTAACTTTTGTAAGTAAGCTGTAAGGAATGAGCCTGCCAAATTTCAGACTTCTACCTACACGGGAAGTTGGAGAATTAGTGATGAGTGAGTGAGTCAGTCAGTCAGTCAGTCAGTCAGTCAGTGAGGGCTTTGCCTTTTATTAGTATAGATATATATAATATATGTGTATATGTATGTATATATATATATGACAGCAACACTCATAACAATGACAACACAATTACATTGACAATCATGTTACGTTATTTTTAAAATGTTTCCATTACTTTTTCATAACCTCTTTAACACACTACTTCTCCGCTGCGAAGCGCGGGTATTTTGCTAGTATATATATATATATATATATATATATATATATATATATATAAATATATATATATATATATATATATATATATATATATATATATATATATATATGTGTGTATGTGTGTCCTTTGGATATTGTTATGCAATTTTTTTTGTCTTGTGTGACTGTTTACTTTGGAAGGAGAACATCAGAACAACGTATGTCCAATGTTACAAAAAGAATTTCAGTTAAAATTTAACTGACAAGGTAGCATATCTTGCCTTGAGTTTAGGGTGGTTGGTACAAGCATACTCCTTCATTCCATTGTGCAGTTGGACATGGTGTGCCTCAGGGTTTGGTACAAAGACCAGCTTTTTCATGTTGCTATTAGAAAATATAAGTCAAGAACATCATATCAACTCTTATTCACATCTTAATGAAATTCAGCTATGTTTATCATTTAAAGTAAATGCCATTTATTCACTTATTAATTACTTCAGTGAGTTAAATCAAATGATCAGTAAAAATAATTCAAATTAAAGAAAAAACTTGACTTCTTTTAGATGCTGAATCCTACTAGAATTTAAAGGTAGAGGTTTAACCTTCAGACAATATATTTCTATACCTTTTAAAGTCTACTTTTATATCTTAAAATAATGGGAAAATAAGTTGATTTCTTAATTTGAAGGATCTTAACGGAAAATGTATTTATTTTAAAAGAATTGACTAAAATAATACTTTATTGTAAGGTTGCTCAAACTGTTCACTTACTACTACTACTAGTAAATTCAAAGCATGTGAATAAGGATCATAACTACAACTGAAAAGAAAGAGAATATCATTATATTTCAAGTTCCCAAATCAATACACTTGCTTTCTGTTAACTGTAGTGCAAGTTTTAAATTTCTTCTTTGGCATATACAATAAAGCCTAAATCACTTAGCCCTATCACCTACTACCTTGCCGAAGTTACTAATACCCATATAACACATTGTACACTGTGATCTCAAAATGCAGGGCTGCTTCTAATTTCAAGGATAAGGAATACTACAGTTGTAAGCACCCTTTGCCTCTAGGGCAGTCAGACTGTGGAAATATCCACCTACTATTGTCAACATTAGTGAGGTGTCAGCAATTAAATCAGAACTATGGGCTAATTATCTTAGAAAAGCATGTGCTTATTATGGCTGATTTATGAGCTTTTTCGTATGATTTTTAATAACTATACTTTTGTTTTGTTTGGAAATCAGCCCTCTCTCATTTTCCTTTCCAATCAAAACCCTGTGATACTTTTAGCACACCTTGGAGTGGGTGTATAGTTGCCAATGGATCCATTGTGATGCCTAGGGTTGTGCTCCCAACCCATAGCAGTGAAATCTAAAAATAATAAAAGGAAAGGAAATTAAAACTAAACATTAGAATGTTTGTCAATATATATAAAAGAAAAATAAAAGATGTAAGCAGTACGTAGTGCATGAACATACAGTGCAGTGTATTATTATTATTATTATTTTATAGTATACTCAACATTTCATTAAAAGTGTGCAAATAAACTAAATTGAGTTGACATTTTTTTATTGGTCACATAGTTAATGAATGTCTCATCTGTCATTATTATTAAACCAAATTTATATTGCAACTGGTCTAAATGTAGGATCCAACAATATTTTATGTCCTATCTGTTTTCCTAATATTTGGATGAAATAAGTCCATATAAATGCATTTACATGGTTCCCTTTACGAAAACAGCAAAGGGAATACAAACATTTTTATTCTTCTGTCTTTTTTTGTGATATACAGTCATTCAAGGGGTAATGAGCTTTGAAATGGGCCCATGGAGATTCCTGCACACAACAGTAATGAAAGGAACTTCTTAATTCACTTTTAAATGTCAGATACTGATGATTTTCTTTTTAGTCATGATTTTGATGTATTTTTGAACATAGATGTTCCTGAAAATACCAATAAAGAAACATTATCACAACTACATTTTAAATGCCTATGAGATATATTCTAATATGAAATTACACTGAAACTCACAATTGCTATTTCAAATAAAACTACTATTGCTAGTTAATGGTGAAGGCAGGCACTTACGATTTTATGCCTGTTGCAGAAGATATTTAACATTAATAACAAAACTTGAGGAATTTTCAGACATTACCAAAAAGCCATCATTTTTCCATTCACCTATTTTCCAAACCCACTAATTCAGGGCAGAGCCCACCTCCTTACTACAAAGCAGTACTACTGCACCACCATGCCATCCTACAGGCATTTTTTATTGATTAATTAATTGACATGTGTAGCTTACAGCTCTACATTTTTAATAGACTTAATTCACATTAGTCTGATTTTGTGAAAAGCTGTAGTGTGTTAACCTCTTCTTATTAAAAATATAATATGAATTGAGAAAACCAATAGCCTAAAACTGTTTACCACATTACCATATTAGAGATCAATTATGGCCAAGATAATTTTTTTAATGTTTGGCTAAAACTAAAAATTATACAAGAAAACTTGTACATGACATGTTCCGTGCAATCACAGAAGTCATGAATGTGAAACAGGTCCACTATGAGGCACTCCCAAACAAGTGCATCACACAGTCCACTTCCACAGGAATTCAGTGTTGAAGAGAACATATACTAAACATACCCAAAGTAAATGAATGAAAGTATTAATGCCACACATCTGTATGGCTCAGTATATATTGTGTTATAATAAACAGCCAAATGGGTACTGAGTTTTACTGCACATCCCTGCCTAGACATTTTACACCATCAACAGCTCTCCAGTTGTATTTTATATTTTTTATTTTACAATCAAAGACTTTGAGAAAAAAAAAAACGTTCATCAGCCTCTGTGGAAGTTTTTCGGCATGGTAAATCCATTTATCAGTCAATAATACAAGTAATATTTATCCAGAATTATTCTGCCTAGATAGACATTGATGGCAGCATTTTGTTTTACCAGTAAAAGTCTATAAGTAGAATAATTGTGGGCATGTGGTATAGCGGGTCCACAGCTCCCGTTCTAAGGCCAATTTTAAAATAATTAATCACCGCGCTTGCGGCTTAGTGAGGGGGCGTGGTGGTGTGTGGATGAAGCAGCTCCTGGGATGATTCGTGATGTGGGTGTTCCTCACCTAAGTGCACAGGTGTGAAACCGTCCGCATCCGTGATTGTTCTCGGGGCTGCTGATTTGCCACAACTGCCACATCCTCTTAATAAATAGAAGCGTGAGGCGGCTAAGTGGGAAAAAGAAAGGAAAAAGAATGAAAGACGGAGGTTGCTGGAGAGCAGGAAGCAGTATGGTAAGAAAGCCAGTGTGAGTGTGAGATAGAGATAGAGAGAGATCGAGAGCATTCTTGCAGGTAGGTAGCTGGAAGGTATACCCCAAGAAAGGTGTCTGGACAACACTCGGTTGGGGCAGAATGAAGTGGTCACTCATGCTGAGCGAGGAGATGGAGTGACCATTTGAAGGATGACAGGCCGCGTAAGGCCATGAAGACAGCGGGAGTCGGGAGGCTTGGTGGGTGAAGTCCTTGATGTGAGCGTCCTGGTTGTCAAGGAAACCAAGTCTCAGTCTGGGTTGAGTGCGCGACCGAAACCAGGGATCGGGAGGCCTCCAGACCAGTCGAGCGGAGAAAAGGTCAGCTGCTGAGAGGGTGACTCTCCTGTTGCGGGGCCCAAACCGGACAAGCAGGAGAGATGCCACGTAAAAGACACCGGGCTCTGAATTGTGTTTTAAAGGACTGTTTCCAGCATTGTTTTAACCTTGTTTTTAAAGGATTGTTTTTTCTAATTGATTTTAACCTCCACTTGTCACTTTTGTTTTATTGGATTATTTATTTAATGACTTTTGAAGTACTTCACTTTATTTATTTGAACATTGTTTTTGATTGTTTTTTAAGTAAAAGCACTTGGCACTTTTGTACACCATCCCCTTGCTCCATCATTGTGCCTCACTGCTAGCTCATTGGTAACATTACCGACGGTGTAGGGTTCAAGGGCTCCTGGACAGAAGATGGGAGCATGGAGTCGAACACGCATCGTCACAGGGCATTGATACAAATGTACTGCAGTTCATTGTTCATCTCTTAGGAAAATATTGTGATGTTGAACTGAATCTTTGCTTAGAGAACAATAATGGAAGCTGCTTGTTCTGATCAGCTAGTTGTACTATGTGAGGTGCCATTTAAGACATAAATGTTCTTTACAGCAATAAAAGCAATAGGCAGAAGCTCTATATTTAAACACACAAACCATAAAATAAAACACTTACTGAAATGCAAAGATTGTATACTATAAAGTACTTTACCTGGATACTGAAGAACATACACTACATGGAAACACACAATGCCTACTGAAAAGCAACCAGTGGGTAATGCAACATATTCATTAGATGCTGAAATGCACACACCGTATTAAAATGCAATGCAATATTGAAATAGATGCACTGCACATTTAAATGCAGCCACTGAATGTTAAAACATATATAAGTAAATTAAATAAATGCAGTTATGAAGAATTTCTATGTTGTTACTTGCCTTATGCCAGGTGCTGCAAGGGGAAGTTTATTCACCTTGTAACCTCTAAATTGGATTAATTTTAAGTTTGGTAATGGTATGGAAAAATATGCTTATATTTAATAAATATATATTTAATACATTTAATAAATATGCTTATTCTGTGTATCCTGTAAAAAATTGAAATTAAGCAATTTACATGTTTTTATTTCAGACCATTGCTGTGATTCCAGGATGTCTTAGTGACCTTAACGTTAATAACTAATAAAATAATAAAAGCTAATAGCATAGTACACATCTCTGGTTTTACGTCTTTGGCAATACCTGTCAAAATGTGTCATTTTTAGTAAAACACATCTCTATTACAGTCAATCTAATAGAAACTAACTACTTAAAGGGGTGGTTCATTTTAAATTTGAATGAAACATAATCTCAGTATATGGTGTATGCATTTATTTATACAGTGGAATAATTTCAATATGCACTACACACGATAGGCCTCCCTACTGTAAATTTTACTACTCTGTATTTCGCTACAAAGTGTATGTATTGTTAAGAATGATTTATGTCCTAAATAGTACCTCACATTAAGGATTACTGAAACAGAATAGAAAAAAGTAAAGAATTTATTTCAGGACTGGGGGAGTACCTCACAAATAATCATGTACAGAGTGAAAAAAAGGGTTCCAGATCCACTTTTTGACTCACATAGATACACTTTGGGCTGCTGAGGGGCTTGCATTTGCCCCTGACATTAGGAAACAATGAGATTTACTGAACATGGAGTACCCCAGGTTTGGACATGTGATGAGGAGATACAATGAATATGTGGTCAAAAGAGAGATGGGAATGGAAGTACAGGGGAAGAGAAAGTGAGGGAGGTGGATGGATAAAAGTAAAGTAAAAGAAGATTTAAAGGAAAAGGGCTTGACTGGCAAAGAGGTGCAGGACTGTGCTGTTTTGAGAAGGTGGATCAAGCACATTGACTTCATAAAGAAGTAGAAAAAGAACAGGAAGAGGATGAAGAAGAAGCTGTCAGCTTAAAGAGTAGCCGTTGACTTTTATAAAACAAACAAAACATACCATAGCATAGTATTTGTAAACTAGTTAATCTAATTCAAGGTCATGGGTGGGACAGAGCCTATCCAAACTGCACTGGATGCATTTGTGCCACCAAGGAACAAAATACCCAAAGGAAAAGTAAAAGACACTGAATTACACTGCAATGAGCTCCTTTCCAAAATAACTCAGTAAATTATAAAAGATACACTTGAAGCCAAGTGCACGCCTTTGTAAATGACTAGAGTTAGGAATCTCTTTTTGTCATATTTAAATCGGATAAAATTTACTACTGCAACAGTAACTTGACTTAAAGTTGTGCAAGGTCCACAATAAATATTTCTCTGAAGGAGTAAAGCCCAGCTGTCTTCTGGCCTGATGCTTATGCAGGAATTAATCTTGCTACAATGTCTTTATTAAAATGAATGATGGCAGCATTTCAAGTGATTATAAGGTAATTAAAACTGAATTCTTTTCTTCTTATTCCAAATTGTTCTCATTTGATGGAGTTGCAACTCTTGATGACACAAATTAATTTCTACCCAAATTAAATTTTCTTCAGCTGGTGAAGCTGGTTGCATTTCTCTGAAATACTCCTCCAGACGTTTCAAGCATCCACTTTCAGCATGCACTTGTATCCAAGTGTCAATGCAGCCATGATCACTGTGTTGACACATGATGAATATACAACATTCGGCCATTGAATAGACCTATTTACATTAAAAACAAGTCAAGTTAAATTAGTAATTTAATTTAATACACAGACTGGAAACTGTAATATATGAATTAATACATTCTGACCAGATGTGTTTCATACATGTCCGTTTCTGTTCCTTGTTATTCATGCAGTATCAGATTTCAAAACTCATCTGTTTCTGTTTTCTCTTTATGCAGAGGTTTTTGACCTTATTAATTGATCCTGTTTTTTGAAGCTTATCCAGCCTATTGGCTTTAGTGGTATTTTTGTAAAAATAGTCAAAACATCATATTCTACACACTTTACTGTAATCTTAACAAAATTAAATGCTCAGTCCCTTTCTTGCTCAAAGATACTCATTTTTTAAGGTCAAGCCTACAAAAGCTAAAACGTTACAATGCTAAGAAAAATACATTTTTAGAACTTTTCTAACTTATGGATTGTGAATCATTCTTCTTGAAAATTATGAAAATTTCTGATGTCACCATTACGCCATTTTGCTTGTTTTTGTGTTCTTCGCTGCCATTTTGAGACCATATTGTTTATTGTTGCCACACCCGTAGCTGGTCACAAGATTGCGGTGTCACTGCCTGTTAAGTCGCTGGACTACCAGTGGCAGCATTGTATTTTCCCTGTTTAGGTTCATGGATAGAAACACTTAATTAAACTTTATTTTGGTTTGCAGTTTTAGGAAAGGCTTAAGGCTATGGCACATTATGCAATTTTTTCCAGCTATTTTTAATCATAGCCCTCATTTACATACTCTTAGTTAAGCTGGTTGCGTAATGTGACATGTGTAGTGAGAATCTAACCAATTCATGACTTGCTCCAATAAAATGATTTTGTCTTTTGTCAAAAGGGATGTGCTCTGTATGCATGTCAACCAATACATGTTCGTCCAGAAGTTCAAAGTATAATAATAATAATGCATTTTATTTATAGGGCACTTTACATTAGCAGTAAATCTCAAAGTGCTACATAAAAAGTTTAAACAAAGGCAAAGCAAGATAAAAACAGAGATAAAACAACAATTACATGATGCAGCTGCAAGGAATAAAGGCCGCAGGTATTTTAGGCCTCGTACACAGCAGAGAAGCTCATCTGTCTGATGTCTCATGTTTATGTACCAGACAGAATGGAAAAAGAAACAAAGGGGCAGAGATTATAGCTAAACTTTAAATACCTGTTAACCCTTCACACAGCACTGGCACCCTGAGGCAACACGTTATTGGCTGTCACAAAATGGGGTGAACACAACTGTGCTGAAAGGGTGGCACTTTGTCAGTAAATGTGACATGCCCAGCAATTTTCAGTATTTAAGTTCATGGTCAGGTGATAAGATAAGCAGCTGCAGTTGTCAAATTTTACATACCCCACTACTAGAAGTTGCCTAATATGACATTAGCTTTATATTCTGTTTCTCTTGGTATTTTTTTTAACTTTGAATTTTGAAAGACGTTAGTGGTTCCTCTATTTACTTTATTATTTTGGCAAAGCTCATCAACCCACATGGAAGTGGGAAAAGATGAAGAGAAAGAAGAAGAAGGTTGCTGTACATGATAATGCAAAGGACTACACTTCCAATGTGATATCATCATAATTTACTGTAGCCATCTTGAAGCCCTGGAATAATGACACACTAATCACATTAAAAACAAGCAAATATACGTAAAAATACCCAGACAGCATACTTTATTTTTAAAAAGGTTACATTAGTTTTCCTCTCTTAATTGATTTGATTTTATAATATTTTTTGTGTTCTGCTTGAATCTTAACATGATCCTTTATCCCTTTTGGACACAGCTTTTCACTGTGAACACTAAAAACATGGTCTCTACATTTTATTAATGGCAATAAGCCTTAATTACATTTCATACGTTTTTACATAAAGGCATTAATGTTACCTCTTTACAGCAAATCCCACTAAGCAAAAAAATCCCTTCACTTTTTTAAGACACACTTACTGCGTTGTACGAACCAAGTATGCGCACAGCCATAGTAATTAGCATACATTCAAAGCAATTTCTATGTTTCATTTGTCTACTAGAATGTATATAAATTATGGTTATCAAATTTTACTAATATGAATAGACCCTTACTTATGAAATGAAAGTTGGGTTCTTGGGAACTGGCTTATTATATTATCCTTTTAACTGGAATTTTCAGATGAGGTTAGTTTCCAGCTTTATGGCAACTGCAATCATCTGATATTTCCCTTTGGGATAATAAAGCCTGCCTCACCTAACATACCCTGAATCTATTCTACCTATAGTTTTATTAGGGTCATTATCTGATGGTGCATGTAAACAGGTTTTTGAAATGTACTCTTTGCTATGTCTCCAAAGTCCTTAAATTCAAGTCAGTGGAGTCTCTCTGTTTTTTTTCAGTTGCTACATAAAGTACTTCAGCTAACAAGTTGCTTATGTTTGTTTCATTTGGATTTATTCTCTAATGCCTATATTTGCTTATCTCCTCATCCTTTGCTTCTCCTTATGTTTGTTTACTTTTACAGATCAAGCACTGACTTTTTTTTCTGTTTTGGCTATGTACCCTCATTCTCAAGCTGCCAGATTTTTTATAACATCCCCAGCCACTCTCGACATCTGAAGCACATTCAAAGCCTTCACGCTCACAAATAATCTTAATTCCAAAAGGGAATTAACACTGAGTACTGAAGAATAACCAGTTTTGTCAGAGCTGAATGCTTAGAAACGTAGCACTGCCTGTCAAACAGTTAAAATGCAATTAAAACAAGCATGCTTCTTTGTTTTAATTTGGTTAATTTCATAATCCACCTTAACTCTCAATCACTATACTGATATAATATACCAGAGTTTGGCTGCAGGTTTTTCTTCCAACCAGTTTCACAATCAGTGAGCCATTATACCTCAAGCTAAGCATGTTCGAGCCCAACCAGTACTTGGGTGGGAGACCATCTTGGAAAAGCTTGCATTGCTGCTGGAAAAGGTGCTGATCTGTCCAGAAAGTGGTGCTTACTCTTTGGTTTGAATGTGGATCTCAATGCCCCAGTGCAGTGACAGGGACACTATGCTGTAAAAAGTGTGCCGTCCTTCAGATAAGGTGTAAAACTGGGGTCCTGACTCTCTGTGGTCATAAAATATCCCTGGCCATCCATCATAAAGAGCAGGGTGTATCCTCATGACCAGGCTAAAGTGTCCTCCATGGCCTAGTCATTCTGGCCCCCTAGTCATCCTCTGTCTCTAATTGGCTATCTCTCTCACTGTTTCACCACCTAACAGCTAATGTGTGGTGAGTGTACTGGCACAGAAATAGCTGCCGCTACATCATCCAGGTGGATGCTACACATTAGTGGTGGTTGAAGTGGCTCCACATTCACTAAAAGTACTCTGAGTGGTAAGAAAAGCACTACATAAATGTAAAGAATTATTATTATTACCAGTAACGGCGCACTGAATGATAATGTGCAGTGAATACACTTGACTTGAGCATTCATAGTTTTCATCCTCTTTCTCTGTACATTTAGCGTTCGTTTGCTCAGAGGTTGATGCACTTGCTGCTTCCTGAGCAGCTCTTCTTTTCTCCACTCCACGGTCTGCTTCTTCTCTTTTTTCGTTGGAATATTTTCACATTAAAACTGATTAAGCAAGTGTTTGTGTTGCAATCACTTAGAATGTTTTCCTTAATTTTTCACTTAAGCTGGCACTTAAGTCTTCAATCTGCCTCAAGAATGATTTAAGATATGAAGAGGTAGGGGAAGTGATGGTGAAGGTGATAAGGAATGAGAACAGCGCCCGTACGCATGCACTGTATGGCCGACCTGCTGGACGCTGCTGAGAGTTGATTCTACAATAAAATAAAATAAAAATAAAAAGAGGAATAACCTTGGAGGTCAATCATCACCCCGAAAGCGGATAGTAGATGTTACGTAGTATATGTGTACCAAATTTCAGGTCAATAGGTCAAATGGTTTGCGAGCTACAGGTGATTTAAAATCCTGGACAATCAAATGGACAGCCATGGTTGAGTATTACCATGCTCAAGAAGAGCCAAGAAGATTATTATTAAATTTATCTCATTTAATTAACTGTTATTTTCTTTTCTGTTATTCTACACTAAGAAAAGGAAAGTAGAATAAATTATATATTTATTAGATATTTAGAAATACATGAGATGTTTAACTCTCTATTGTCAGTCAGTCAGTCAGTCAGTCATTCTCCAACCTGCTATATCCTAACACAGGGTCATGGGGGTCTGCTGAAGCCAATCCCAGCCAACACAGGGCGAAAGGCAGGAACCAATCCCGGGCAGGGCGCCAATCCACCACAGACTCTCTATTGTTGTTTTTCTAATTAGCTTTTTTCTGTGTAGTTTACTCCCATTATAGCATTCTAAGAATGATTAACAATGAGCGGAGCAGGGAAGACACCCAGGTAAATGACATTGAATGGTGAAAAGCTGCATCTACTTCAGTGTCAGACCCACTAAAGTGCTCATTAGAATGTAATGGATTAAAAAAACCGAACACCTTTCAAAGCAGAATGAAACTCATAATGATTAATAACATCTTAAAAACCAAGTTATAACAAAAAACACACTAAATTATCCTCATGCAACATACATACATGCTTGCTATGTTCTAATTAAATTTTAACAAACTTAGTTTTGCAATTTCTACATTGACTCCCAAACACAGAAACTGTGCAATAACAGCTTTCTTAATTATGTTACGAATTCTAATTAAAAACAGAAGTTGAATTTAACTAAAACCTGCAGCCGCACGAACTCTGCTGCTTTATGTTTATTTTTAATGCAAGTACACTTTAGATCCCATTTTTCCCTTTAGAAATATAAGCTGTAATTTTCTTCCAGATACAATTGTGTCTCTTACTATTATCTTCTCTTTACAAGCCACTTATTTTTCTCTGTTTGTGATGCTAATAAAACCAGACTGACTGCAAACTGTGTACCCTGTGGAAATATAACTTAGCTGAAATGTAAAATGACATAATAGACCAACAGTTTTTATTATGTCTCTTTTTCACTTGGTCACATCTATAATGCTTATATTTTCATATCCCACTTAGGTATTCTTAAAATAAGTGACACCCTTTTTTAATTTGTGCAAATTCCAGGATTTACAGTATGTTCTTGCTAAAATCCTCCTTCTTTTTCCTTTTTATTGATGGTTAATGGCAATGCAACAGTTCCTGACAGCACCACAGGATGAGCTTTATTCCTTATCCTTATGTTATCTTCACTCTCTATGTGTTCTCTGAACCTTCATGCACATGTTTATGACTGTTTCAATGTTTCCATTTTCTGGTTTGTAGCCTGTCATTTCCTGTCCTGCTTCCTTAAACTTTACATCTCGTTTCACCCTCATATGGTTTTCCTATCTGCTTTTTCTGCTATGCTCCACTACTGCCAAAATCCTACTAGTCTCCAGATGGAAGTTGGCTGAAATTGTCTGCACAACTCGTCTTTATCTTTTTAAAATTTTATACACCTGGAGCACTCTATGGCAAGAATTAATAATGGCTTCATAAAGGGCTCTCGATCTAAGGCTGAAAGCAGCAGCTCCACTTAAACCTGTTAACTGGATTTTTATTTATTTATGCATTGAGGTGGAGGTAATTGCTATTGAATTTTCCTTCCTTTTTACCCTCTCTTTCTTTGCCCCCTTCTAAAGCTTTTGATGTTCTTTCTTATCATGAACATTTTTGTCATACAATATTATTTGAGAGTGTGTGTGGCCACGTGAGTAGGGTTGGGGCAGGTGTTGAATTTTTCTCTCATTTAATATTTTCTCATTGAATATAATATATACAAATGCAATAAATACTAGACAGATACAAATGATACGGTCACTTTGTACTATCTGCTTTGATAATATATTGCAAAATACTCTAAAATGTTATAATTATATTCAGTGTTCATTACCATCATATATTTTACACATAATATAAACAGAAATACCCCAACGATAAAGTGATTATTACTTATTCATTCTTTTCTTTGAAGGATGTATTTTTTCCTGTTTCCATTTTTATACCTTAGTAAATAACAAGTTGAATAAAAACCTAAATTAAACAGTACTACAAGATTTCTCAATAGATGAACAATATCTAGAATAACAGATTCTTAAAACATACAGTAGTTAGTTTTAACTATGTTCTTCAAAATATATGACTAAAATCGTTTTATTTAGCATGCTTGCCAAAAACATCAACCTGTTTCTTACTATCACAGGCAAAGCCGGCAGAGTGGCAGTAATGTCCAGCACTGTGAGCCTGGGGTCAGACTACTCTGGAGCTCCATCTTTACTACCAGACTCTTACACTCACTCACGGTAGGTATTGCTTAAAGGGCCCAACGGAGGCAATCTCATCTAGCCCTGCCATTGTTCTCACAATGACAGTTGTAAAATATGATGCACAAAATCTTCTTCTGGCTGCCAATGCAGACGTAATTGATTCTTATGAAGCTTTTGTAATTTACCTCAAAATACCCCAAACTATTTATTGGTAATTTTGCTGAGTTAAAGCAATTGTTTAAAATGATTTTTGTTCAGTTTTGCCTGTTATTACAACTGTAACCAATTTGTGTGATTTGCTGGTTTTTCTCTTCACTCCATGTTGTGTCTGATTTGTGAAGTACTTAAAGTATTTGATTCAGTTCAGTTCTTTTTATTTTTCTACTGCGTTCTTCACTGAGTGCAGGCATGGAGCACTGTGACAAGTTCTCAGGTAAAATGCAAGTATGAATAAAGTATGAAGTCCAGATTACTGTGTATTGTTGTAAGAAACAGACAGATGCGAGTTCCGAACAGATTTGCCTTAACGAGACGGATATTCGGATCTTAAGTCCTTCCGACAGGACGGACACCGGAAGTGACAGCAGTGGTGTTACAGTCTTCAATCTTCAGAAGAGAGCACTTAAGCAATCCATTATGACATGTGTAAAACTTATTTTAAGTGCAACTCAGTTGGTTACAAGATATGATTTTTATTACAAGAGCCTGTAACTAAAAAAAAAAAACAAACAAAAAACAACTCTATACAGTATGAAGTTTTGATATGTGAATGCCAAACTAAATTGTGAAGGCTGATATCCTTCCCATTTTCTATTTATGTTGTTCAGCAAGAGCAGCAGGAGTGGAGAGATGAGAGACTGGCTTAATGTTTAAATTGCTTTTGTTGTTTTATTCATATAAAAATGATATACTGTTAACAACATAATATTGTCATAATTGCTGTATTACTGTAAATGTTTTTGCTGGTTCATTTTGTATGTATTGTATGTTTTGCAATAATTATAAAAAAGATACCATTCCACATAGATAGATAGATAGATAGATAGATAGATAGATAGATAGATAGATAGATAGATAGATAGATAGATAGATAGATAGATAGATAGATAGATACTTTATTAATCCCAATGGGAAATTCACATAAAGAAAGTGTGTCCAGGGAAGGAATCCACATAAAATAAAGTGGTAGGAGTGATCAATAAATAAAAATAGAAAAATAAAAGTAGAAAAGTACACATACATATACAGTCAGCTAGTATGAGTTCTTTTTATTTACAGAAAAATAATGTGTTAGTACTTGCACTGAAAGTTGGCTATTTTTTAGTCACATTAATATTTTTCTCTTAACTTTGTGTTAACATTATGCATTTCCTATTTTATATGACCTACTGGTAATATGCACTGTATGTATGTAATATTTTAATATGTATATATTTTTTAGCCTGTGACCCTGCTCTTAATAAGTGGCTTAAGAGGAAGGATGGATTAAAACATTTTTACATGTATTATGCTTATTTTGCTTGCAATGTTAATGCACACAGGACTAACTTTATTGTATTTTAACAATATAATTTGATGAAGTCACATACTGTATAATAGTCATTCCACATTATGTCTGATTGAAGAGAGCGGGTATGAATAAATGAGAGGCTGACTTTCTGTTTTAATTACTTTTGTGGTTTATTCAACATCCATGTTGGCTACCTCATTCAACTAATTAATGTCACTGAACCAGCTCTAATTCATATGCAAAATCATGTATAGACTGTGCTGATCCTTGTTAATCTTTCTCCAATTTCTTTCTGGTAATGCATATTGAGAAAATATTCAGTTATAAATTTTTAAATGATAGACAGTCACTAATGTTGTTCCAATGAGCCATCAAAAGACTCTAAACCAGACACTGACTCGCTGCATGTACCAATGAATTTCCCATTTCCCATTGTTGTAACTGACAAAAGTGTTTTACTTTGTTCAGTGAAATAGGGAATATTACCCACAGTTTGTGAAGGCAACTAATCTGCATGGCAGGCTGGAGTAAATACAATATGTGCTGTATAAGAGCAACAGCTGTGAATGTTGAGAATACATCTTTATGGTCTTCTTAAACTCTTCCAAACAGCTTTCACAAAGCCATCGATTACTGACTGTTCTAATCGAGCAAATTTTTCATCCATTTGCACTTTAGTCAGATGTTTTAGTAAAAATACATAGACCATTATCCCAAGCCATTATGCTGTCTATTTTAGCATTCAGTTTTTCCTTAAATTTATTGATGCATGCTAAAATATCAAACATACAATACTGGTGTACCTGTCACCTTTTTTCTTCACCCTGTATAACTTGAACTGTAAATTTAACGCCAGGTCATGTCAAATGTAGATATTCTCAGATGATTCTGCACTACTGGAGTGTACTGAGTACAGAAGTCATGGAGAAAGTTTCTCGGTGCAAAGAGAACTGTCTGCAACTTAACATTAGCAAAACTAGGGAACTGGTTATTGTCGATAACTGCAACAAATAGCCTCTACACCCGATCATTGTTCAAGGACTGGATACAGAAGACACTGACAGGCAGAACTAGTCTAGTAAAATAGAGGAACTATATAAGAAAGAGCAGAACAGATTTGTAGATGGCATCCTATCAATGTTGGTAGTGAAATCCTTAACATTCTCTACAACTCTGTGATGGCCAGCATGATTTTCTACACTGTGGTTACGTTGAGCTGTTAATGTCACTTCAAGAGAGGCCCTCTTAATCAATAAGCTAATTACGAAGGCAGGCTCTGTTATGGAATGCAGTTTTGACCTGCTGGAGGTAGTAGTAGTGCAGGAGAAAATTATGACAAAACTGATGACCATTATGATGCACATTCTCTCACTGACACACTTTCAGCCAACAAATTATTCAGCACAAGTCCGTCAAGAAATGCTACTGGGGCTCTGTTCATACCTACAGCAATACGTATTTGTAATGTCTCACAGTGGCTGTCCAACTATCACTAACCAAGTCAGATGATTTTCTTCTTTTTTATAATTCTTTAGTGTTTGGGAGTGGTGGTGGTTGTTGTTGTTCTTATAATATTTTTATATTTCTTGAGCATCTGTAAAAGCTAAATTTCCCCAAAGGGATACATAAAGTGGTATATATTCATCTAACACACAGGGTTGTTTTCCTTATAGTCTGGCTCAGCTGTTTACTACTGTAGTTCTCATGTTCAGACCTAGAAGACCCCAGAAAACTGTTTACTAGAATGTAGCAAGCAGTTATGTATTTTTTATGAAAATAATTTAGTGTTTTTTAATTGTATATTTCAAGACTTTTATTATCATGAAATTAATGATTTGCATCGTGGTATAGCGAGTCTGCGGCTTTAAAAAAAAAAAAAAGGGCCAGTTTTAAATCCATAGAGCCATGTCGCTCTCCATGGGCGCGATTGCACGACCGCGGGGAGTTAATGAGGTAGTTGGAGTGAGTCGAGTTGTTTCATTGGCTTCCTGCGGCATGTGATTAAGGTGCTGCGCCCGCAGAGACATGAGTGGGTATATAAAAGTCGGCACAAGGAAAGGGAAAGAAATCAAAGATGGATGATCAAAGAAAATGATCGAAAGAGGTTAAAAGACGTGAAAGGCAGTATTAGCAAGAGGATCTGGCCACCTGAAAGTAGGAAGCAGTACGAGGTGGGGCCCTGTGAAGGAGCATTAGCTGTGGCACTCTAGGGGCTTGTTCGCCCCACTGAACATTTGGATGGAGTGTGGTGAGCAAGACAGGTGCCCTTCCTAGGCTTCCGTGAGCGTGAAGGAAGAAGGGAGGAGAGCCGACCTCGGACGGCCTGGCCGTGATACCTGGAGGCAGCCAAGATGGAGGTCGGCCAAAAGGAGCTCATGGCTGCTGAGTCATTGCCTGCTACGCAAGCAATGGGTGAGCCGGGGATAAAGAAGGGGTATCCGTCAATAAGGGCACGCACATAAAGGCGACCTTCAAAAGGGCGACCTCAATTGGGCGCGGCAAATAAAAGCGCACATAAATAAAAGCGATCTTCAAAAGGGTGACCTCAATTGAGCGCCGAATAAAGGCGCGCGTAAATAAAGGCGAGCTTCAAAAGGACGACCTCAATTGAGCGCCGAATAAATGCGCGCGCAAATAAAGGAGCGCTTCAAAAGGATGACCTCAATTGAGCACCGAATAACTGCGTGCATAAATAAAGGAGTGCTTCAAAAGGGTGACGTCAATTGGGCGCAGCGAATAAAGGCAAACGTAACAAAATTATTACAGAAAATTTATTAGATAAAGGCAATGATTGAACGTATAAAAAGGTGAAAGCAAGAATATTAAAACATCCAATTAATTAATGCATGAACTTCTAACGAACTACTTCTAACGAACTATTTCTAAAGCTCTCTATATTTTGTTGTTTTCAAAATTACAGGAAATTAGATTAAGGCAATGACTGAACATATTTCGTTGTTTTCAAAATTACAGAAAATTAGATTAAGGCAATGACTAACTGTATAAAAAGGTGAAAGCAAGTTACACCTGAAGCTGTACATTATGTGCAATGCCACATAGATATTCGAGATGCAGTCTATTAGCATAATCAAGGACAATTAATTTAATTCGCTCCGAAGGTCATCCTTTTGAAGCGCTCCTTTATTTGCGCGCGCATTTATTCGGCGCTCAATTGAGGTCGTCCTTTTGAAGATCGCTTTTATTTATGTGCGCTTTTATCCTCCGCGGCCAATTGAGGTCGCCCTTTTGAAGGTCGCCTTTTTGTGCGCGCCCTTATTGAATAGAACTGAAAGAAGGAGGTGGGCTGAGATCAGGAGGCGTTAGACTGCATTTTAACCTTGGATTTTTAATGGATTTATTTATTGATTTTTTTTATTCCCACCTTTTACTGATTTTTTATGGATTTATATAAGTACTTTTTTTGAACACTACACAATTGACACTTTTGTTGGTTTTACTTTTGTTTTGACTGGGTTTTAATAAAAGCACTTGAGCACTTTTTCCACCATCCTCTGGCATCATCAGTGAATTGTCTTCATTTGTCAACTTATATCGGTCATAACTATCGACAGTGTTGGTTCAGCAGACTCCCATGTAGGAAGAGGGAGTCTGTAGGGGACCAGCATCGTCACACACATTTCACTTTTCCTGGTGTTAGTTATTGAAGACATTATTTATTAACAATCACACTAGTTGGTATGATACTTGTTTCTCTCTAGAGATTATTAAAAGGCACAGACTCACGGTTCCAGTTTATGTCTGTTTATTCCACAGTAGTTACAGCCAGAACATTCAAATGGGTGTCTCAATTCTATGCTACTTCCCGTGTGTGTTCCCCTAAACCCTCCATGTGGGAACATTATCTTACGGCTTAACAATCCTATTGTTACTTCCCTTCTCTTTTTTTTTTCTGACTATAATAACACGGGTAACATATGGTTGAACATTTACACATTACGACATACAGTGCATCCGGAAAGTATTCACAGCGCATTACTTTTTCCACATTTTGTTATGTTACAGCCTTATTCCAAAATGGATTAAATTCATTTTTTTCAGAATTCTACACACAACACAACATAATGACAACGTGAAAAAAGTTTACTTGAGGTTTTTGCAAATTTATTAAACAAAAAAAAATTGAGAAAGCACATGTACATAAGTATTCACAGCCTTTGCCATGAAGCTCAAAATTGAGCTCAGGTGCATCCTGTTTCCCCTGATCATCTTTGAGATGTTTCTGCTTCTTAATTGGAGTCCACCTGTGGTAAATTCAGTTGATTGGATATGATTTGGAAAGGCACACACCTGTCTATATAAGGTCCCACAATTGACAGTTCATGTCAGAGCACAAACCAAGCATGAAGTCAAAGGAGTTGTCTGTAGACCTCTGAGACAGGATTGTCTCGAGGCACAAATCTGGAGAAGGTTACAGAAAAATTTCTGCTGCTTTGAAGGTACCAATGAGCACAGTGGCCTCCATCATCCGTAAGTGGAAGAAAGTTCGAAACCACCAGGACTCTTCCTAGAGCTGGCCGGCCATCTAAACTGAGCTGTCGGGGGAGAAGGGCCTTAGTCAGGGAGGTGACCAAGATCCCGATGGTCACTCTGTCAGAGCTCCAGAGGTCCTCTGTGGAGAGAGGAGAACCTTCCAGAAGGACAACCATCTCTGCAGCAATCCACCAATCAGGCCTATATGGTAGAGTGGCCAGATGGAAGCCACTCCTTAGTAAAAGGCACATGGCAGCCCACCTGGAGTTTGACAAATGGCACCTGAATGACTCTCAGAGCATGAGAAAGAAAATTCTCTGGTCTGATGAGACAAAGATTGAACTCTTTGGTGTGAATGTCAGGTGTCACATTTGGAGGAAACCAAGCACCGCTCATCACCAGGCCAAACCATCCCTACAATGAAGCATGGTGGTGGCAGCATCATGCTGTGGGGATGTTTTTCAGTGGCAGGGACTGGGAGACTAGTCAGGATAAAGGGAAAGATGACTGCAGCAATGTACAGAGACATCCTGGATGAAAACCTGCTCCAGAGCACTCTTGACCTCAGACTGGGGCAACGGTTCATCTTTCAGCAGGACAACGACCCTAAGCACACAGCCAAGATATCAAAGGAGTGGCTTCAGGACAACTCTGTGAATGTCCTTGAGTGGCCCAGCCAGACCCCAGACTTGAATCCGATTGAACATCTCCGGAGAGATCTTAAAATGGCTGTCCACCGACGCTTCCCATCCAACCTGATGGAGCTTGAGAGGTGCTGCAAAGAGGAATGGGCAAAACTGGCCAAGGATAGGTGTGCCAAGCTTGTGGCATCATATTCAAAAAGACTTGAGGCTGTAATTGCTGCCAAAGGTGCATCGACAAAGTATTGAGCAAAGGCTGTGAATACTTATGTACATGGGATTTCTCAGTTTTTTTATTTTTAATAAATTTGCAAAAACCTCAAGTAAACATTTTTCACATTGTCATTATGGGGTGTTGTGTGTAGAATTCTGAGGAAAAAATGAATTTAATCCATTTTGGAATAAGGCTGTAGCATAACAAAATGTGGAAAAGGTGATGCACTGTGAATACTTTTCGGATGCACTGTATATTACAAACCCAGAACATCATATACGTCTGTACAGTCCTTCAACCACTATATACTCAATTTCACTGGTTTACTGAGTATAGTCTCTTAAGTAAAATGGTCTAATCACTCTCCGGCCTGTTCTTGTAAAGATAGTGTCATTTGGTCCTGTGCTTCCTTGAGGCACTTCTTGAGCAGTCTCAGTGGTTACAGGTTTGATTCCTGCTGTCCTTGAGGTTGTGTCTGGTGATATTTGTGTTTTCATGATGTGTGCTCTAGTGACATCTAGTGGCGGGTCCTTGTCTTTCCTGAGGTGTCATCTATTTCTCCTCAGAACACCTCCTGCATCCAGCTCCACCTTGTAAGATCTCTGATCAACTGGCTGAATGACTCTTGCTCGCCTCCAAATCCTGTATGGTTCGAATGGCTGAACTCTCACCCTGTCACCTGGCTTCAGCTTGTCCATGTCCTTTGCAGTTCTGTTGTAGTATCTGGCATGTCGTTCTTGGTTGTTTTTAAGTCCTTGTGTTGTCTTTGGCACTCTTGGATGTAGAAGACTGTTTTGTCGCAAGTAGTGTTCTTGTCCTCCTGCTCAGAAGTATTTGAGAAGGACTGGCCGGTAGGCCTTGTCTTGGTGTGTTTCTGTGATCCAACACAGCTAAGTAAGGATTCTCACCTGCTGCCTTGGCCTTCTGCATCAGCCTTTTCGCTGTTTTGACTGCTGACTCTGCCTTGCCGTTACTCTGTGGGAAGAGGTTTTGTGATTAAATTCCCATAACTGGCTAAATCTTTTGAATTCTTGAGATGAGTATTGTGGGCCATTATCTGAAATCACTGTGTTGGTTATGCCTTGTCTTGGAAAGTGTGCCTTCAGCTTCCTGATAACTGTGCCCGATTTGGTGTCTGGCAAATAGTCGATATCCCAGAAGTTGGAGTAGTAGTCTACTGTTATCAGATACTCTTTGTTGTTGCATGTAAATATGTCCGTCCCAACTTTCGAACATGGCCTATCCGGTAGTTCATGTGAGTGTAGTGTCTCTTTTGTTGTCTTGTGTCTCACGACCTGCATGTCTCACATTTTCCAATATAGTTTTTTATCTGTTCGGTCATATCTGGCCAATAAACACATTCCGTTGCCCGTCTGAGGCATCCATCCGTGCCAAGATGAGATGAGTGAATTCTGCAAATAATCTCGCCTCTGATGTCACGTGGAACTACCACTCATTCTCCCCGGAATACTATTCCATCTTGTTCACTGAGCTCATCTTGCAGTGAGTAGTACTGCCTGATTTTGTTTGGTGTGTCTTTCTTTGTCTGTGGCCAGCCTGTTTGCATAGTTCCTATTAGCGTCTGTAGACAACCATCTCCTTTTTTAGCCTGCCTAATTGTCTCCATCGTCTCCCCTGACATGGGTGCAAAGTTGATCATGTTCACATGTTCGACCTCCTTTTCCAACATTCCTTGTGTGCCCTCTGGTAGGTACGCCCTGCTTAATGTGTCTGCCAACAGCATCTCTCTGCCTGGAACATAAGTAACTGTTATGCAATAATACTGGAGCCGTAGTAGCATTCTTTGCAGACGTTTTGGAGCACTAAATAAAGGTTTCTTGAGAATAGTCTCCAGTGGCTTTTGGTCGCTCTGCACAGTTACCTGTCGGCCATATGTATACTGATGGAATTTTTCCATGCCGAAAACTATGGCCAGGCACTCCTTTTCTATTTACTGTATGCATAGCCCCTCTCTGTCTGTGTTAGTGCTCTGCTGGTGTACGCAACTGGCCTGCCCTCTTATGTCAAAGCAGCACCTAAACCAGTTTCTGATGCATCACACTGTAGTGTCAGTTCCTTTCCTGGGTCATAATACTTGAGCTCTGGTGCTCTGGCAATGTTCTCTCTCAGCCGTCTGTATGCATCTTTGTGATCTGCAGTCCATTCAAATACTGTGTCTTTGTGTGTCAGTTGTAATAAAACTTCACAGTCATCTGTCAGATGATGATAGAATTTTGATAGGTAATTCACCATGTCCACCAACCGTTGTACTCCTTTCACATCTGTTGGCTGTGGCATTTCTGTGATTGCCTTGACTTTTCCCGGGTCAACTTTCAGTCCTGCTGCTGTTAACAGATGTCCCATATAGGCAACTTCCTGCCTCCTGAGTCTGAACTTGTCTGCATTCAGTTTGATATTTCTCTCCCTGCATCTATCTAAGAACTTTTTGAATTTTCTATCATGGTCCCCTACTGCCTGGTCTATTGTCTCCCCCTCACCTGTGATAAGCACATCATCTGCTATCAGGTACACACCTTGTAGACCCTCAAGGGCCTGCGTCAGCTTTCTCTGAAAAACTTCTGGTGCTGGACTTATCCCCATTGGCATTCACAGCCATCGGTATCTCCCAAAAGGAGTCGAAAATGTGGTGAGGTAGCTTGAGTTTTCATTCAGTTTTACGTGCCAAAACCCGTGCTTGACATCACAGACAGTAAACACTTTCGCTTTTGATAAATCTGGGAGGATGTCGTCAGTTGTGGGAAGTGACTTCTTTTCAGGGCTTTATTCAATGGCTTTGGATCAATACACGTTCTTAATTTACCATTTGTTTTTTTCACTATGACCATGCTGCTTATCCAGTCTGTGCTGTGTTCCACTGGTGCAATGATCTTACTTATTTCCAGGTTCTGTAATTCCTCCTTGAGGGGTGTCATCATGGCGACTGGTACTCATCTCGTCGGTAGTTTCACCGGCTTCACTGTTTCGTCAACCTCCAATTTGTTGTTTCCTTCCAGCTCACCGACTCCTGTAAACACATTTTGATATTCTTTTTTAATTTTGTCCAGTGACCATTTGTTCTCTTCTGGTCTCTCACTCATCACTATACTGTCTACAGCATAAATATTACCATATTCAACCCTGATGAGTTTCATGGCTTCGCTTGCCTTTCTACCCAATAGTGGTGTTTTAACTGTCTCATCTACTACTTCAAACTCTAATCTATATAGTTTTTGGTTCCTTGGATTTCTAATTTTGATTCTGCATTTCCCCACTGGCTTCAATTTTGTTTTATTATACATTAGTAAAATCTTGTCTGAGTCTTCAATCTGTGTATCTTGATTTAATATATTTATTGGGAAGATGTTGCAGGTTGCACCACAGTCTATCTGAAATTTTACCAGGTTCTCACCTAGTAGCATGCCTGCGTAAAGCTGTTTGTCACTCTGTGTCTCTTCTTCTGTCTGGTTTTTGTTTTCGGCAGGTTTCCGTATTGCCGTGATGACTCCTTACAGAATATCCTTACAGTCGTCATCTCTCTATTCATCCACCACGTGCACCTGTCTTTTTCCAGTGTTAATCCCTGTTTTACACACTTTTGCAAAGTGATTGGCTTTTCCGCACTTTTTACAGATTTTTCCAAAGGCTAGGTAGTTCTTTTTGCTTCTCTCATGTGTTTTCCCACAAAACTTTCAAGTGATTCGCTGTCCTCTTTCTTTTGATGCCTGTTTCACTGTGTGTATTACTTCTGTATTGCCCTCAATTGTTCTGCTGTTCTCCTTCGACAGTTCTATGGCTCTACATATTTGTATGCACCTCTCTAAAGTCAATTTGTCTTCTCTGAGTAATCTTTGTTGCAGACTTGCTTCACTGGTTCCGCGCACAATTCGGTCCCGTAAGAGGGAAATTTTAATATCCCCGAAATTGCATGTGCCTACTAACACTCTGAGGTCTGATGTAGTTGTCTATATTTTCTCCCCCTGCCTGATTTCTTGAAAAATATCTGTACCTCTCTACAGTTTCATTTATTTTAGGGTTGCAGTGTTCATCAAATTTCCGTACCATCAAGCTCACGGTTAACTCATCGGGACTTACATCACTGGTCAGCGCCTGACACAATTCTCTGCCGCTCTCCCCAATAAGATAACAGAATAGTCTGACCTTGCTTTTTTCCTCTGCCTCCGGCATTGCAAGTTCCGTGTATTATCTGAACTCTTCCTTCCATGTTCTCCATGACTTTGCCAGGTCTTTAGCCTCGAGGCATAATGTCGGTGGCAGTCTCAGTCCCTCCATTTTCCTGTCGTGTTAGCGTCTCCTCGTCCCGAACTTTTTGCAGCACACTGGCTTGTCTTTCGGCGCAGTTCCGTCACCTACGCTGCCACCATGTTTCTCTCTCGAGATTATTAAAAGGCACAGACTCACGGTTCCAGTTTAGGTCTGTTTATTCCACAGTAGTTACAGCCAGAACATTCAAACGGGTGTCTCAATTCTATGCTCTTTCCTGTGTGTGTTCTCCTAAACCCTCCGTGTGGGAACATTATCTTACGGCTTAACAATCCTATTGTTACAATACTGAAGCAGTCGTAGTCTTTCCCCATTCAAAGCACTTGACTTGAATCCTTGGGCTCCACAGAACTCAGACACACTAATTTATTTACCGTATATACTCACTTATAAGTCGGGTCTTGAAACCCAAAAAATCGTTCATAAAATCAGACCGCGACTTATATTATGCTCCCATTCACAAATGCGACACTTGTTTTTTTTTTTTTTTTACATTTACTTGCCTCCTCCAATCTCGCATTAATTTCTCAGATGCGTCAAATTTTTTTTTGCAGCAGCAGGGTTACCAATTTCTTTCGCTACTTCATTGACTTTTAATTTAAAGCCAGCTTCATATTTTCCTCTGATCAAATGCTCCATCATAGATAAGGGATGCTCTTATGATAAAGGTGTATGAGGGTGTCAGATACAAAAAACACAAATCAGTGCAAATGTCACTTCGGAGTAGTTCAGGTATTACCGTGTGGTTACATAGGCACAATAGAGAGAGAAAGCAAGAGAGTTTAGGAGCACGTGCTGATACGGCGCATTGCTGACACCACCATAGAAAAAAAAGGAAGTGTGCTCCGTGGTTACTCTCTCAGGAGGGCATTAGCATATCATATCTCTTGGACCAATAGCGTGACTTTTCTGCATTCAATTTATATGACCAACATTACAAAATACCAGAAATTATACTGTAAAATCAAGTCCCGACTTATCTGTGGGAGAACTTATACGTGAGTGTATATGGTATTCAGTATCAGCAGACTATAAAAGATAGAACCCAAAAATTCCAAGAATCTGTCAGTTGCACTGGAGTAGGGTGTAGCTATCAAATATGCCGTTACGTATTGCATGCCTACAGTCTGCCAAGAGGCACTGTGCTGAGATTCATATTTCTGTTATTTATTCTACAGTCAAGCAGGTGACTTTGGCGATTCTTTTTTATACAAGCTAAAAAAAGCTCATCAGGTAATTGAACATCAAAACAATAATGATTGCGTTTTTCAGCATTAATGGCCTTGTTAATAAAGGTTTCCCCAGAAACAGAGTGTTAATCAGCAACATTACACTAAATAACTGAGGCAACTAAAGTTAAGCATCAGGAAAAAAGTATCAAGAGTGGTGTTGCACGCATAACTTCATTTTGTGCCATGACAGAAATATCAGTGAAAGAGTTTTTGACCAAAAACAATATGGTTGTTGCTTTACACCTTCCATTTTCACCAGACTTTATGCCCTGTGACTCTTTTTGTTCCCAAAATTGAAATCGCGACTAAAGAGAAGACAATTCACTACCATGTTAGAAATCCCGGAACAAAACACTGGAGGCTCTAGTCGTGGTAACAAATGATGAGTACAAGAAATGTGTCTGTGAATGGAAGAACTGCTGGGACAAGTCTATTACATCTCAAGGGGTGTATTTTGACAGACACTAAAAGGAAATTGATGTAAGTTTTATAATAAAGCTTTTTTTTTAATAATTATGGAAAGTTTTGGGCCCCTCTTGTGTAATAATTTAAGTAATAAGTTCTCAGATAGGGCACCAAATGTAACTATTTGAATGTCCAAAAAGAACAAGGTGTTGATCAATAATGCCTACGTTTTGGACCTTTTACCATCCTAATTATTTACAATTCCCAAGATTCCCCACAAACAACAATTCAAACACAGGGGATACAACAATGTATACAGAAATAAATGGAAAAACATGATAAATAAACTTAAAGTAATACATTTCTACAAATATTTACAACTACAAAAACAAATAAAATACACAGTTCCAATAAATGTCTTATCAGCCTTTCAAATATTATGCAAATGATTATTCGGACCTAAGATGAAAGTTAAAAAAAAATACCGCTTTCTCATGACTACGCCAATTGTTTTGTTATGGTATTAAATCTTGTTCCATCTCCTGTTGGACATTTTGAACTGTGGAAATTGCCAGTGAACAGCTGTGAACCTGAAATGTTTGGATTACAATGGCTCTCTGAAGCAGCTCTATGTTCTATGCCATTAAAAAACTAAACAAATCCCATGTCTATGAGAGCACAGTCCAGCCTATATCTTAGTGACATCAGCTTTGCTCTCTCCCTTACTTATCCCCACTGTGTTACTGCTCAGCACTGCCACTACACTCCAGCCAAACACAGTGCAAATCCTACTGACTGTGCCAAGATGTTTGTGATGGAATAATACGACCATCCATCCCATTTTCCACATTTTGCACTGTGGCAACTGCTGGTGGCCAGATGTGAACCTGTGATGTCCAGAATACAAAGGCCCTCAGAAGCAGTTTTTTTTTATTGCAACAGAAACAGAAGAGTTTTTTGCTCGTACATGCAATGACCGCCTGTAACCACTGCAAGTGGACCACTTCTTGGTGAAGACAGCTAAGCTCTTTCAGTCACTTAGCCCCCAGCTTCTGCACAGCACTACCAATACCCTCAATCTGTTTACAGTGTAAATCCTGCCAACTATGCCAAGTGTTTTGTCATGGAATCACACCACTATCCATCTCAAGTTGTACATTTTGCACTGTGGTAACTGACAGTGGTTAGCCATGAATCTGTAATTCATGATGTCTAGATTACAGATAACATGAGAAAAAATTTTAGGTCAAAACTTGAAATGCTGTGTATCACTAAACACCATTTCCAATGTGAAAGCAAGCTGCTATAGTTTTTACAAACTGGACACTTTGGTAGAGATATTAGGCAGAGAAAAGGTTTGTTGACATTTGTAAAATATTATTGAGAAATACCATACTAATTGCCTACATTGAGACACATTTCAAAGCATTAGAAGATTTTTCACACAAAATCTGGCAGGTGATAGAACAGTAGAATAGTTAGAAGAGTTATTTTTATCTCTGTGTTTATTAAGTAGTTTATCCTGTTAATATGCAGTAATACTAAAGTGTACTTCAAGGAGAATAACATACTGACCAGCAAACTACAGTTAGAAAGTACAACAGTAATATTATTTTACGAAAATGAAGGCTTCCAATGAGTATTAGATCATATTAATATTAAGACTTGTCAGTACTGATACGGAATATAAAATTAAATTCAACTGAATGTTTACTCTTCTCGTCTAGATCTACAATATAGCATCACAATTATCTATAATTTATACATCTATAAATTAATTCAAATATATGTTTATATGTTACTAATAAATTTCAAATGTTAGGCCACATTATGCATAATTTATACACTTTTAAACGTAGGGCATAATTTTGATTAGAACAAGGTTAACTCTTCTAATTTCAGACTTCAAGTCATTCTCTTCTCTCTACCCCCAACAGCTGTTTCATCTTTTGTATTTTCAACATTTTTAATCTATTGGTCTGTCAACCCTGTCATCTATCAAGTAAATAGACCACAAGTATTTTTTCATACATGTCCTTTCAGCTTAATTTGTTGTGGGAAAAGAATGCAAGTGAATGTCAGTCAATCTTATCTGATGTAGTTTAAAAATAAATCAGACTCAAGTCCAGAATAAACGGATCTGCTAGCAATTATAATAAACCAAAGAATGTTTTACTCTAATGCTTTAATCCAAATTTTGAAAAGCGTTGCCTATTAAGTGAATACAAAGGGTGTAAGAAAATACAAAAGGGTTTATTTAGAAAACCAGACAACTTTATGCATCATGAAAGGAATGTCTGAGAATACATAATGTATATACAGTGTTTAAAGTACATATGTTGAAAAAAAACAAAAAAACAAATATAGTCTAATACAAATTCTGTGTGGCTATGGTGTTTTTAATGATTTTATAGAACTGACAATAAATCTCATACTGTTTTAAATGTATCACAGGCAAGAATGAATAGCTAGCTTTTGTTTAAATAATACATTTACTGCAGCAGTGCCTTAGAATCACAAATGGAGGCTAAAAGTGCTAACAGTTTAAACCAAAATCACTTATGTTTTCTCTAATAAATGTCCACTGCAAAAGACAGAGCAGGTCATAGTGGTAAGTAGTAAACAGAAGCCATCAATACACTGTGGTGGCATATATTTTGGTCAAGTAAACATATTACAGCTTCACACTTTTAAACTAATATTTGTCTTTTAATTGTAGGGCCAGATTATCATTATCCTGTTAGTTTGCTACATTTCCAATCACTAAGCAAAAAAGTAGAACATTGGAGGAATAAAATGTTGCTTGTATTAACCCTATACCTCTGTGATTTTTATTACCTGCAAGCATGATAAATTATGTCAATGCAGCAAGAGAACAGAAAATTAAAATCATTGAATTTATAAAAGAAAAACCACATTGAGCATGGAAGACTCTTCTTTGTGGGTGAACTACTCAATTAGATTGTTAGGTCTATCCATTAATGATTTTCTGAAGGACCAAAAAATACTAGTTTGCTTAAAAATCATATGTACTTGTTAATTCACGAAGAATTAAATACAAGGGGTGTTCAAAAATAAACAGGAATTTATGAGCTGCACTTGATTTATTGAATACAATAAAGTGACTTACAACTATTTTTCAATGTATACTCCTGCCTCTGCAATCCATTTGTTTCAACGCTCAGGAAGCTTCTTAATTCAAGAACAGTAGAAGTCTTTTGAGACTCAGTGCCCGTCACTCTGTCACGGATGTCAAACTGTCCAGCGCCATGCCTACAATAGAGCCTGCCTTCCTCACCAGTTTGTCCAGGCGTGAGGCGTCCCTCTTCTTTATGCTGCCTCCCCAGCACACCACCGCGAAGAAGAGGGCGCTCGCCACAACCGTCTGATAGAACATCTGCAGCATCTTATTGCAGATGTTGAAGGACGCCAGCCTTCTAAGGAAGTACAGTCGGCTCTGTCCTTTCTTACACAGAGCATCAATATTGGCAGTCCAGTCCAATTTATCATCCAGCTGTACTCCCAGGTATTTATAGGTCTGCACTCTCTGCACACAGTCACCTCTGATGATCACGGGGTCCATGAGGGGCCTGGTCCTCCTAAAATCCACCTCCAGCTCCTTGGTTTTGCTGGTGTTCAGTTGTAGGTGGTTTGAGTCTCACCATTTAACAAAGTCCTTGATTAGGTCCCTATACTCCTCCTCCTGCCCACTCCTGATGCAGCCCACAATAGCAGTGTCGTCAGCGAACGTTTGCACGTGGCAGGACTCCGAGTTGTATTGGAAGTCTGATGTATATAGGCTGAGCAGGACCGGAGAAAGTACAGTCCCCTGCGGCGCTCCTGTGTTGCTGACCACAATGTCAGACCTGCAGTTCCCGAGACGCACATACTGAAGTCTGTCTTTAAGATAGTCCACGATCCATGCTACCAGGTATGAATCTACTCCCATCTCTACCAGCTTGTCCCTGAGTAGCAGAGGTTGGATGATGTTGAAGGTGCTAGAGAAGTCCAGAAACATAATTCTTACAGCACCACTGCCTCTGTCCAAGTGAGAGAGGGATCAGTGTAGCATGTAGATGATGGCATCCTCCGCTCCCATCTTCTCCTGGTATGCGAACTGCAGAGGGTCAAGGGCGTGGCGGACCTGTGGCCTCAGTACTTGTACCAATCATAAACTCTAGACTGACAGAGACACTCATCCAAAAAACTGATTTTTTAGTCTGGAATAAATCTGTGATGGAATGACACCTTCATTTGTCAAAAGTTTAATAATAATTCACTGTGCAACATTGCTTTGTATTTCCTGCTCCGACTTGTTGATTACAACTGACAGGAAGGGGGGGGAGAGAAGCTAGCACTACTTACGACAACTTCAAACATGCATGTGTTTGTCCAGTGAGTCATGTCTACCTTGCACTCTTTATAAGAACATCCATCCATTTTCTAACCCGCTGAATCCGAACACAGGGTCACGGGGGTCTGCTGGAGCCAATCCCAGCCAACACAGGGCACAAGGTAGGAAACAATCCTGGGCAGGGTGCCAACCCACTGCAGGACGCACACAAGCACACCCACATACCAAGCACACACTAGGGCCAATTTGGAATCGCCAATCCACCTAACCTGCATGTCTTTGGACTGTGGGAGGAAACCGGAGCGCCCGGAGGAAACCCACGCAGACATGGGGAGAACATGCAAACTCCACGCAGGGAGGACCCGGGAAGCGAACCCGGGCACCTAACTGCGAGGCAGCAGCGCTACCACTGCGTCACCGTGCCACCCCTTTATAAGAACAGAGCATGAAAATTCCTGTTTATAATTGAACGCCCCTTGTAGATTTTGATTGAAAAGTAACCTTCTACCAACCATGAACATGTTTCATACGCAGGTTAGTCCGTGCTAATAGTAACTCAACAATAGCAATGCAAAAACATTTTCATACCTTAAAGTTGTTGAAGGATAAGAACGTTAAAACATTAGAACAATAGAATAATCTAGACAAGAACAGGTCATTCAGCCCTAGAAAGTTCCCCAGTCCTATCCACTTAATTCTTACAAAATATCATTAAGCATAGTTTTGAAAATCTCTAAACATCTACTGTTTACAACACTACTTGGTAATCTATTGATGTATATGGTTCTCTGTGTGAAGAAAAACTTTATGTTTTTAGTGAAATGTACCCTTAAGAACTTTCCAACTATGTCACTGTGTTCTTGATGAACTCATTTTAAAATAACAGTCTTGATCCACTGTACTAATTCCCTTCATGATTTTAAACACTTCAATCATGTTTACTGTTAATCTCCTAATCTTGTTTAACCTCTCCTCATAATTCATCCCCTGTAGCACTGGAATCAGCCTAGTCATTCTTCTCTGGACTTTTTCTAGTGCTGCTATGTCTTTTGTGTAACCTGAAGACCAAAACTGTACACAGTACTCCATGTGAGGCCTCACTAGTGTATTACAAAGCTCAGTTCAGTATAAGTTCAATTTTTTTTAAGTCAAAGTTATTTTTTCACAATCATGGTATATATTAATTTGCCACATAAAATTGTGTTCTAAAGTGAAGCATTGTTTATAAATTTTAAAAATTCCATGTCTGTTCTTGTAGCGTACAATGGATCTAATGTGTATACAGATCCATAAGTGAATGAAAGCACCTTAAAACTGTTTTGATTTAAGAAAATATGCATTCCATGTTTACAAGGCATCCTTGTGATAATGAAAGGAAACCAAAAATATGTTTTTTATCACAGATTGCTGGAACTTTTTTTTTGAGGTCACCACTTTTCCTTGGACATGCCAAGCACAGTTTTAGACAACTATTGATTCTAAATGTGAACTGTGAATGCAGGTGCTTGCATGAGTGAGCTGTATAATAAGCTGTCACCCCATCAAGAATTAGTCTCAATGTCATACCAAGTTTTTCTGAGATTCGTTCTGGCACTCCATGGGTCTGAACTGCATTGAGTAGGTTTGATTATTTTATATTTGGTCTTGGGCCTTCAAAAAAGAGAAATAAAAACCAATGGTTAGACATTTTTTTTTTTTTACAAAATGGAGTCTGATATTGTAAAAAGAAACATGCTATTTAAATGTAATAATTATAATATGTTGGTTGGCACACTTTCATATTCAAAAGCTTTGGCTTTTTTTTCATAAACTTCTGTTATTTCAAGATTCTAATAATATACACTGACAATTAAATAATTAGCTTTCATCTAAATAAAAAAGTTCTGAAGGGACTAAGCATTTTGATGTAGCAGAATATGAATCAGAAGGGACCTCGTACAATACCACAGACTCAAACACAGTGGAAGAAAGATCAGACAAAAGGTTTTTTAATGATGAAATGAAATAAGTACTATTTAAAAAGAAAAGACAGACAATGAACAAAAAAAGATTGTTTATTTTTTTACTTGCTTAAATGTGTTTATTTTTCCAAACCCATTTCTAAATAACAAATGTATGGTGTAATTGTTAAACATTTTACTGAAGTTGGAACACTCACAAGTTTAGTGAATTACTCCCAGTAATACGCAGATTGACCTCACAACTCCTCACTTACCTTAGCCTCAAGGTCACATTACTTAGAAGGAGGAGGAAGAGGTTAGGAGCACATGTTGATACAGCGTTTTGCCACACACACCACATGACAAACCAACTCAGGATCCCAGATTAGGACCCGAGTGTAGCCATGCAATGGGTGACACCTCAGCACCAAACTAGTTCACATGGAATGAAACCAGTGTGAGGTTTTTTTATGGTGGCTGGAGTGCCAATTCTGCCACCAACTCCCCAGGTTTTGCGCTGTAGGTTGGAGGTCCTACACGCAGGGCTGGATGCAGATTAACGCCATACCCAGGAGGGAGCAATTGCAGGTTAAGGTTGCTCAAGGGCCCAGTGAAGTAGAGTCACGTTTTTGGCATTTACAGGATTCAAACCAGCAACCTTCCAATTGCCAATGCAAATCCCTAGCCTCAGAACCACCACTCTGCCCACATTACTTATAGTGAATGAAAAATAAACTGCAGCGCTACACCATTTAAAATAAAATTGCCCTGTTTTGAGTGTAGAGAAAAGCCAAGCAAAATGACACCTTTTATTGGCTAACTAAAAATATTACAATAATCAAGCTTTCGAGGCAACTCAGGCCCCTTCTTCAGGCAAGATGTAATCATTACATCTTGCCTGAAGAAGGGGCCTGAGTTGCCTAGAAAGCTTGCATATTGTAATCTTTTTAGTTAGCCAATAAAAGGTGTCATTTTGCTTGGCTTTTCTCTACATTCATAATGGCTAACACACCCTGTTTTGAATGGAAATCTGGAAAAGACTTAACTAAATATATTAAGAAAGCTATAAAGTGAATATTTATCAGTAAGAAAAAGGGTCAGCTTTGCCCATATTACAGTTATATTTTTGGATACACACATCTTAAAGTTACTGGCAACTTATACACTCTAAAAAATTCAAATGCTTGTTAAACTTTGGCTCCTCCAACACCTCCAGTGCGCTTCTCTAGTTTTATGACAGGACTGTCTTTTATGGTCTTTTTCTTTTCTGTCCTTTCAAAGTGCATTTGTTACTGACATTAAGTGTCATGTGAAAGGGTTCAAAAACATTAACAACATTTTATATACAATGGTGTTTGAGCATATTATCTTTTATAATTGTTGACATAAGGCTAGCATTATTCAATGAAAGTAGAAGACTTAAAATTAAGCCATCTGATTAGTCTTCATTAATATCAAAAGCAGTTGAAAAAAGGGCTTTCTGTAACTTTATTCAGTCTACATCGTGGTTTACTGGGTCACAAGTAAACAATGGGTATACAGTATATGTAAATCCACTATGATGGACATTCAGACAGGTTAAGTTTCTAAATTTTAAATAGGAATTACCAAAGTCTCATATATTATTTTTAAGTCATAACACAATAGGAATTTCATAAGAACTAACAAGAATTTTGTTCTAAGTGCAGGGCAAAAACTAAAAAAGAAGAGAATTATAAGCAGAAAATGTTCCAAACAGCAACAAATACATGAATTTCACAAAATCCTAAACCATACAAAGAAAAATCTCAGAATGGGACCATTAGACTTTCACATTCACATAGTGTCTTTCCTTTCTAATTTTAAAAGCATACACCAAGCAAAATGACACCTTTTATTGGCTAACTAAAAAGATTACATTTTGCCTGAAGAAGGGGCCTGAGTTGCCTCGAAAGCTTGCATATTGTAATCTTTTTAGTTAGCCATTTTGCTTGGCTTTTCTATACATTCATAATGGCTAACACAGTACAACACCCTAGTACTAAAAGCATAGACCAAAATTTAGTGCAAAACTCTAATATTAACAAATTAGCTTTGAATTAAAATTAGTAATGCAGTATGCCCTTTTATGTTAAACACATGGGAAATTGTAATCTTATATACTACCATGATTTCACAGAAGTAAGTAAATAAAAGTAAATAAGAAGTAAATAAAAATTTAAATTAATTTTTTGTATAGGGTGACTTATTCTGCATATTACAATACAACAGAACATTTTACTTAATTTAATATACTTTTTTATTATACATTTCTATGCTGAAAGTGTTTAGTAAAAGTAAAGTATTCAGTATAATTATATCAGCAAAACAATTAGACTATTTATTTTTAATTCCCAAAATCACGTCCATTCATTAGTTCATTCATTTTCTGTAATTGCCAGTTGTGGTAAGGGTTAAGTTAATAACAAGCGGAGCAAGGAAGATCAGGCTTTCCTTTGCCTGGCAAGTCTCCTTCTCTTCATAGAGGATTACAATCCCATGACCGCCAAGGGTTTCTAGCCCCATTAGCATAAACAGGCTATCCCTGGAGTTTTCTAGGATTGTTCATACATGCCCTACTTTCCCAGGTCAAGACCATGTATAATTCCAAGGAATTTCCTCTGACTGAATTTCTGTGGAGAATACCAGAAGATTGCCAGGTTAAGCACATAAAATATAACGAATGATAAATATAACCATGAACCAATTTTAAGAGACTTAGTTCTTGACATATAAAAATCAACTTCAAATTACATTCATTTTTCCTCATGAACAAGAAAAATATAATTAAACAAGTTATTTCAAATTCACACTAATAAACATTTGCTATTTGTCTTTCTCATTTTAATATCTCTTGTGTTTTGTGCACAGAAATATATAAAGGCAGTTTTTTGGCTTATTTTGATAAAACTGGTAATATGCAAAATGAGAATTGGTAATTTCCTTTATTTGGTTTATTTGAAATTACATACTAACATTCATTTTTTTTCTCAGTATGCTAATTTTCCTCATGTATTGACAGCTGTGCAGAGGCCATTATAATTGAATACAGATTTGATTCCCATCTTGCACCCGGCAGTTCACTAATAGGCACCCACTCTCTATCTCCCTGGACTAGATAAGGAGATTAGAAAATGAACAATTGAATGATGACTTTTAGTCATTTATGGACTGGATATTAGGTATGGTAACTGGTCCGTCCTTTGGATTGCTGTGCAAAAAATAAAATAAAATAATCTAAACAGAAGAAAATCTGAAACATCAGTTTAAAAATAGTAGCGATTGAGTAAAATAGGGTTTTTTTAATTTAGTACTTTTACTGCAATTTTACAATTTTATTACAAGATGCTCATGGTAACCAACATTATAATTTTATTCAGCTGGTGGAGGTTTTATCAAAATAAGCCCAAGAATAAAGCTTATGTGTACCTTAAAAATGCTGAGAAAGTGTTACACCTGCATCAAAGATGAATGCACATCTAATTCAAATAGTTGTCAACAACCTGGGCAGTGAAGAACTGATGTTGTTATGAATTTCCCTTAGCTCCATGAAAGCTTTTTTGAACTTATGGGGTCCAAATGAATGTATTATTCTATTTCTTATGTAATGAAGTAATTGAGTCTGTAATGGAGTGGAATTTTTATTTTTAATTTTTATGTTTTTAACGAAACATCGATAATAATTAGCAAACTTGAAAATTTTTTATATTTGCTTACTGCATTTAGTTCTCTGCTAATAGAGAACCATCTGAACTTATGTTGCTTCCTTGATGGGGAAAAGTGTTGTCAATTGTTCTTGGAAGATGAAGAGAAAAGCTAAATTTGACCTTTTTTTCTTTTTTAATATTTGCCAACAAAGTGAAAGGTCTTTCCTTTTTCACACAAAGATCTGACAATTAAATGCAATTGTCATAGCAACACATCATCTATAGCCTGTTCGATGAAACAAAACTGCCAAAAAAAAACACAAAACAAATGTGAATATGAAAACAAAGCAAATGTATATAATATACCATTCATAAAAAATGCATAAACAGATGCTGACAGCAGTAAGGATGTAAAACATTTGTGAAAAAGGTACATATTTTGACTACAATGAAGACTGCAAAGTTTGGTAATGGTTTTTCTACTGGCAATAACATGGTCTGTTTTAGAAGTTATTGTTTTGAGAAGCATTGTAAATACAGTGATCCCTCGCTATATCGCGCTTCGCCTTTTGCGGCTTCACTCTATCGCGGAATTTATATGTAAGCATATTTAAATTTATATCGCGGATTTTTTGCTGGTTCGCGGATTTCTGAGGACAATGGGTCTTTTAATTTCTGGTACATGCTTCCTCAGTTGGTTTGCCCAGTTGATTTCATACAAGGGACGCTATTGGCAGATGGCTGAGAAGAAACCCAACTTACTTTCTCTCTCTCTCTCTTGCGCTGCCTTTCTCTGATCCTGACGTAGGGGGTGTGAGCAGGGGGGATGTTCGCACACCTAGACGATACGGACGCTCGTCTAAAAATGCTGAAAGATTATCTTCATGTTGCAACCTTCTGTGCAGCTGCTTAGTGAAGCGACATGCTGCACAGTGCTTCGCATACTTAAAAGCTCAAAGGGCACGTATTGATTTTTGACTTTGTTTTTCTCTCTCTCTCTCTCCCTGCTCCTGACGGAGGGGGTGTGAGCTGCTGCCTTCAACAGCTTTGTCTTTTAAGTATGCGAAGCACCGCGGCACAAACAGCCCTTTTGATTTGTTTGCTTTCCTCTCTGTTTCCTTTGAAGAGGAAGATATGTTTGCATTCTTTTAATTGTGAGACAGAACTGTCATCTCTGTCTTGTCATGGAGCACAGTTTAAACTTTTGACAAATGTTTGTTTGCAGTGTTTGAATAACGTTCCTGTCTCTCTACAACCTCCTGTGTTTCTGCGCAAATCTGTGACCCAAGCATGACAATATAAAAATAACCATATAAACATATGGTTTCTACTTCGCGGATTTTCTTATTTCGCCGGTGGCTCTGGAACGCAACCCCCGCGATGGAGGAGGGATTACTGTAGGTCTTTTTTATGACAGACAGAACTATATCTTTTTTGGCCTTTGTCACAAGAATAGACAGAAGAGATCAAAAAGGTTTGGGGCAGACACCCATATATTATGTCCTGGCTGTAAAATGGGTTTGTTTAAGAGGAGTTATATTCAGGTTCAAGTCCAAAACAGAACTGATTTAAGGCTGAAAAGATGGCGGCTTTAAAGGCCGAGACAGGAAGTGATGTCATCGGGAACAGAACCGAAGTGATGTCATCTGGACCAGAAGTGACATTATCATACGTGCCGGAAACGGCAGTGACGTCATTGGGACCAGAAGTGACATCGTCATATGCACCTGGAAAAACAGAAGTGACATCATCATTGGTGCTAGAACAATGCAGTATTTCCCATGGATGGTCTGTAGAGGATTGAGAGAGACAGTCGTGACACTTCGCCACCCACTGGTCTGGCATGGATCTACCATTAGTCAGGTCCTTTAGCTACCTCCCAATCACATCTGTGTGACAACCCTGACCGAGAGGTCATGAATTCGAGAAAGTGCATCAGCGTTGGCATGGGAAGAGCTCTTATGATGAATAAGTGAAAACTTATATGGTTGAAGGTCAAGAAACCAACTGGTGTCCTGTGGAGTCGACACCTTGTGTAGGGCCATTCACTGTAGGGGTGCATGATCCGTAACAAGAGTAAATTTACGGCCCAAGAGGTAGTACATCAGCTACATAATCGCCCACTTAATCGCAAGGGCTTCCCTTTCCACCACCGCATACCTGGTGTCTCAATCCAACAGCTCAAGAACATGACAGGGTGTTCAATACCATCGATGCTCTGGCTCAGCACAGCTCCCAGGATAGTGTCTGAAGCGTCCATCTGGAAAATGAAAGGAAGTGAAAAGTTAAGCACTTATAATACTAGTGCTGACGTAAGGGCCTGTTTTAAGTCACAAAAATGCAGAGTCTGTCTTATCAGTCCATACCACATTGTTTGGGGCCCTCTTCTTTGTTAAATCACTCAAGGGTGCCACTCTCTCAGGAAATGTAGGTACAAACTAGCAGTAATGCCCAACTAAACCGAGAAATGTAGACTTGCCACTTGGTTCGCGGATGGGGCCATTTCAATATGATGTCTACCTTTGAACACTGTGGCTTTACAATACTCCAACCCACCAGGTAGCCTAAATATTTAGCTTCTTTCAGCCCAAAAAAACATTTCTTTGCATTGATTTGAAGCCCATCTTCACCCAGTATCTGCAATACTGCTCTGACCTGCTGTATGTGTTCCTTCCATGTGCTGGAATAAATGACTACGTCATCTAGGTAAGCAACACTGTATGAGTTATGAGGGCAGAGCACTTTATCCACCAGATGCTGAAAGGTCGCAGGTGCCCCATGTAACCTGAATTGAAGGACACAATATTGCCAGTGTCCACTAGGGGTCCTAAACACGGTCTTGACCTTAGCAGAGTCCATTAAAGGAACCTGCCAGTAGACCGTCGTCATGTCAAGCATGGTCAAATAATTTGCCTGTCCAAGCCTCTCAAGGAGGTCGTCCACTCGAGGCATTGGATAAGCATCGAAATGGGAGACTTGATTAAATCGAGGTAAGTCATTAAAAATCTAGAAGTTCCATCAGTCTTACTAACCAAGACTATTGGACTGGACCAGGGACTATGACTTTCCTCTATAAATCCTAGTTCCAGCATGCGCTTGTTTTCAAGCTCCATCTCTGCTCTCTTTGCCTCGGGAAGACGATAGGGGCACTCTCGAATCAGAGAGGTTCTTCCTAGTTTTTTGCTCATTGCCTCTGGGACAGACAGGATAGCTGCTTCGAGCTCCTGTCTCTGTCTGGAACTTAATTCTGCACCAAAGTTAAAGACATTTTCTGAGCAAAGAATGAGCAGGGCTGAGCAGAGGAGGGATCAGGATCTCTTTCCTTCCACAGCTTCAGAAAATTTACATGATATATTTGCTCACTCGGCTGATGATTGGGCTGTTTCACCAAATAGTTGACGAGTCCTTTGCTCTCCTTAACTTCATAGGGGCCTTACCAATGGGCTAGCAATTTAGAATGGGAGGTAGGAACTAGAACCATGACATGATCACCCAGATCTCTGAGAGCCGTACCATGGTCATAAAAGTGGGCCTGTGCTGCTTTTGCCTCCTCCATGTGACTTTCAAGTATGGGAGATATATTGCGTGATATATTCCAATTAGGGAATCCATTCCCGGATGGGTTTATCCATTCCCGGGAATCCCTCATGTCATTCCCGGGAATCCCGGGGATGACACAGTGCACGGACATCTCACATGTGAATGGTTTTAGAATGACTGACACTTATTTTTAATAAAACTACTGGAATATGTTGACACCAATAAAAGACTAACCTTATCTACAAACAGTTCATGCTGTCATATAAGTACCTGTATCTAGTTAGTTGCGGTAATAAGAGCATAGAATATACAACTTGTCCAGTGTGCAGTCGTCCAGGCGAGAGCGCACCTTCGTACAGAGTGCGCCAGCCGCTGAGAAAGCACACTCTGCCTCCACTGAAGTAGGAGGCATAGTCATCAGATACTGATACACTTGTTCTAAACAACGCCTGAGCTTGCCGTTGCTCTGAAACACCGCCATTTCAGCTTTTACTGATGCATCCAGTTTCTTGTCATCATTCTGTGATGGCAAGTTTCTTGGCACAGATAATGCGGATGTAACAGACTGACACATTGCAATTTCAAGTTGCTGTTCAAAGCTGTCAACAGCACAGACGTCAATGAACTCTGCCCTGTCCCGGCATTTGTGAGCTGCAGAGTGCAGACTCCTCCCAGTCCACTGTGCTCAGTTTTAGTGGGAGCCGGGAGACTGACTGCTGCTGGTCTGTTGTTGACTGAATTAATCAGCAACACACTACACCGTGGGCCAAAAAACCGTGCCAATTAATTATTTTCAACTATAACTCTGTTATTTCTTGGTCAATTTTTACACTTTTACACGCTATATATGCGAGCTTGGCTGCTCCCGTTCACCCAGGAATTCCAACAGTTTCATTCCTGGGAAATGGATTCCCTAATTCCAATATATTTGGAGAGGGAAAAGCCTCTCCTTCCCATCCTTCTTTCAAAATATCCAATATGTCCGGGGGTTGTCATACATATAATAATTCATTTGACTAGTATGACTGTATTTTTTGCATTTTTGCAAATTTTAGGAAGTCATCGCTCCACTGCTCCGTTTTGAAAGAAGCTGGTGTTTCTCTAGTTTAGAATTGTAACTCGGTGAGAGGGTCCAGTATGATCTCAACAGGCGGAGTTTCTTCAAGGCTCATCATAGGTAGGCTCTTTATTAATAGAAAACATGGTACTTGTTGCACAATTTTCAGGGTGTTACATTCAAATGGCCTTAGCCATAGCCCTACTTTCGTCCAGAGAGCAAAAGCCTGGTCCTGGGTAGAACGCTCTGGGTTGAATAGCCAGGTTTTAAACTTTCTCACCTGCTGGTCTTGGATGCCCCACACTTAGCTAAGGTCTTGACCTTAGTGGGGGGGACAGCTGTCTCCTCTGAGTGGGCATAATAATCCCCCTTTGCTTCCCCCATAGAGACCAGCCCACTCCTTTGTGTCCCTCCCATATACTTCCCCTTGTTCCTTTGGTTGCCTGGTTATGTGTATTGGGAGTGGAGCCTGCACCGGGTCTTTCCGACCCATGGAACACACTCAGAAACTTGGCCCTGGTACTATCCCACCAGGTTAAACGTCAGGTCCTGTCTCTATTTTTTCTGGGAGTCTTCCATCCTGCCGACTACGTCACTGTATCAAGGATAGAAAGAAGACATCAAAATGGTTTGGGGCAGCCACCCGTATGTTATGCCCTGGCTGCAAAATGGCTTTGTTTAAAAGGAGATGTGTTCAGGTTCAAGCCCAAAACAAAACTAATTTAAGGTTGAAAAGATGGCAGCTTTAAAAACCGAGACAGGAAGTGACATCTTCGGGACTGGAACCAGAAGTGATATCTCCTGGGTCGGAAGTGATGTTATCATTGGTACCGGAACCGTACAGGATTTCCCATGGATGGTCGGTAGAGGATTGAGAGAGACAGTCAATGCACTTCACCACCCCCTGGTCTGACGTGGAACTACCATTATTCAGATCTTTTAGCTGCCTCCCAATCGCACATGTGTGACACCTTGTAGACAGCTGGAAGGACACAAGAGGACTGCCAAGGAAATGTTGGGGTGCCAGCCAGTTTTGGGTACTACCAAAGAAAATAAGCTGCTTGATGGTGCGAAACAGTACAACACAACAGAAATAGTCATAGCCTTGTCAGCTCCAGGAATCAATAGCCCTGTAGAGCACAGTCTTGACTGGTAGCTGAGTCCTCTATGAAGTTCTGGTCCAGATTAAGATATCTCTATCTGGGGAACCTGGGTTCTTATAATGCTTCAGTTGGGACAGAGTCAGTTGCCCTCACTTGGCATCTTCTTGGCACTACAGATGAGAAAAGAGATGATACTGTTAGTGACAGCACTCCCTTTCGCCCTGGGGAAGTATTGCTTACCTCTGATGAGCCCAGAAGGTAATCTTCTGATGTGCATGCACTACTTTCTATTACTTATTTTCCTGTTAAATAAGTTCTAACAAGTCTATTTTGGCAAGACCTTGCCTATTTAATCCAAAATTAGCTGCCTTTCCTTGATACTTATGACTATAATATCTTTCTATTATAAAAAAAATCTTGTAAGTGAGACTAGGGAGATGAGATGTGATCTTCTCAGAAGACAATTTGACGTCCCGTGAGAAACACTTTAATGCCACGTGAGACAAGGCAGTGAGACAACATTTAAAACAAGTTCACGGACATCTAACCTAGCAGTTGTTGGAATGCTTTTGGCAGACACACTTCATGTGCTCCCAGCTCTTAAAACAATGACAAGCGACAGGCAGAACACAGCTCGCCAGCAGCAGCAAGCCAGCACATGATCTGAACACTTCTCCTTATCGTGAGTTTAGCCCTCCAAACCCCTTCACAAAGTGAGCGGCAGAGACATGACATGGCAAAAGGGCAGCTGCTGTACAGGTTTTTAAATGATTGACGCACAGCGTGACAAACAGAACATGCAGCTTGCCAGCAGCAGCAGCAGAAAGACAGTAGATGATCCGACGGCATCTCCATAGCGTGCGTTCAACTGCCCAACCCCCCCACAACACGAGCAGCATTATACATCCTGCGAGAGATTTAACCACGCCTGGGGCCGGAAATAAAGGACAAGTATTGTTTTTACAAAAGCTTTAAAGTAAAAGTGAAAATAATGCATATATAACAATTCCCATGAAAATAACAATCTCTTTAAATTGTATATCCGGTAATCCAAACCCGGGGGTGGGCGAGCAAAGTGAACAGGGGGCGGAGACCCCTAGTCTATTATTTTAAAATCTCTCTTGATTTGTTGGGGATGCAGGTACATGATAGGTTAAAAATGTTTTAGAATGACATTTATATTAAATCTTACTGCTTTAGAATGACCCAGATTCATACTACTTTGTGAGAAGGGACAAAGAAAACATACTAATTATTAACATCCATGGAACGATGCTTGTGGAGCAAGAAGAAACACTAGTCGAATAAACATCCAAGTGGCAGCATGTTTAGTTACCCTATTTGCTGAGAAGAAATTTCCATTTCCATGTTTGTACTCACTGTAACTTAGTAGCAAGGAAAAAATTTAAAGTATGCCAAAAATTTATCTCACCATTCAGAGCCAAGAAAACAGTTATGTCTTAATTATCTAAGCCATGTCATAAGAGGAATTCACAGACAAAGTAATAAATGTCATATTTAACAAAATTATACAGTATTTATTTAGATTTTAAACTTTTATCTGCCTTTCTTTCTACAGAGGAATATTTCAGACTTAATTAAATAAATAAACAAAAGTACATTGAGATGTGATAATAAACATAAAAAACTGCATGAAATGTGAATATCAATTAAAAATGTGTCCAGCGAGTGCTATTTTTTGATTAGTGAATCATACGTAGGGTGGCTCATGTTCACGCTCAACATTGTAACTGTGCATGTCCACTACAAGCGCATCAAAAATTTGCTGAGAATTACAGTGCAAAGCAGCTACTCCAGTTCCATAAACTCCGAAATTATCATTAGGAGCCTGCATCTGTAGTGTCTGCTGTCAATTTGGCATTTGATGGCTGAAGGTTTAAGTCCAAAGGTTTAAACGCAGCACTCGCTCGAGCCTGCCCTCTCAGCTTTGATGAGTGAAAGTGACAGTTTTAAATTCAAGTCGAATTTCATTTTGCACCTGAAAGAATATTACGTACAAACTTAAATAAATAAATTTGCAACAAAAAAACATATTCTGTGACATATTTATTTATTTACATGCACATTTCATGCTCTTTTTCTTTATTGCCACATTTCATAGATCTTTTAGTTATTTGTGTATTTATTTAATTTTGTCCAGAATATTCCAAGATACAATATATTTCATCCACTTTTTTGATTGACTAAAAATATTAACAGTTTAATGAGTAGAGGTGACCATTTTATAATGAATATAAGGTGTTTAACATGACAGTTTTCATTCTGTGAGTGTGTACGTGTAGCTCTAAACTGGCATACATCCAGGGAAAATTCCTTTGCTCTGCCTAGGGTCGTCATGGGGGAAACTTCCAGTACTCCTCAATAACCAATTGGAGATCCCTCCGTAGGACTTTCAACTGTCTTTTCCATTTAAGATACTTGAGGACTAACAAAATTATCAGAAGGGGGCTAAGCCCCAAATAAATGCTAAAGCCAGCTACACCTTTCACTCTTCCTTATTCTTCCTGAATAATTTCCAGTTTCCCTTTGTTTTAAATTATATAAATAAATAAATAAATGACAATCAAAGTCCCCTGAATTATTGAATTCTAACTTCTTAAAATCTTAATTTTGATAAATAATATGTTTATTAGGGGCGGCACGGTGGCGCAGTGGGTAGCGCTGCTGCCTCACAGTTGGGAGACTTGGGGACCTGGGTTCGCTTCCCGTGTCCTCCTTGCGTGGAGTTTGTATGTTCTCCCCGTGTCTGCGTGGGTTTCCTCCGGGCGCTCCGGTTTCCTCCCACAGTCCAAAGACATGCAGGTTAGGTGGATTGGCAATTCTAAATTGGCCCTAGTGTGTGCTTGGTGTGTGGGTGTGTTTGTGTGTGTCCTGCGGTGGGTTGGCAACCTGCCCGGGATTGGTTCCTGCCTTGTGTTGGCTGGGATTGGCTCCAGCAGACCCCCGTGACCCTGTGTTCGGATTCAGCGGGTTGGAAAATGGATGGATATGTATATTAACAAGTAAAGAAGGGAAGTAGGAAAAGGAAATGCCAACTTAGTGCTAAACTAAGTATATATGAAACACTATATGTCTAATTTTTGACAGCCTCAGCTAGGTTATTGTATGATGATATCTTCTAAGCACCTTAATAATGAAAGTGCAGCTTTAATGAAAAGCTACACTTAATCCTCTTGTCTGCTTCACTTCAGTTGGGTTTTACTTTAGTCCTTCTGTAGTAATTAGCATGTAAAGAGAAATTGCAATATACCTAAACTGTACATGCAACACATCTAGGGAATCCAATCCCGGGAATTCGGGAATCCCGCATTTCATTCCCGGGAATCCCAGGCTCCTGGGGATGACACAGTGCACGGGCATCACATGTGAATGGTTTTAGAATGACCGACACTTATTTTTAATAAAACTACTGCAATGTGTTGACACAAATAAAAGACTAACCTTATCTACAAGCAGTTCTTGCTGTCATATAAGTACATGTATCTAGTTAGTTGCAGTAATAAGAAGTGTAGAAAGCACAATGTGTTGAGCATGCGGTCGTCCAGGCTAGTGCGCACCTTCGTGCAGAGTACGCCAGTCGCTAAGAAAGCACGCTCTGCCTCCACTGAAGTAGGCGGCACAATCATCAGATACTGATAGACTTGTTCTAAACAACACCCGCGCTTGCCGTTGCTCTGAAACACCGCCATTTCAGCTTTTACTGATGCATCCAGTTTCTTGTCATCATTCTGTGATGGCAACTTTCTTGGCACGGATAATGCGGATGCAACAGACTGGCGCATTGCAATTTGAAGTTGCTGTTCAAAGCTGTTGTCTGATGAAGTGCAAGCTGCAGCAATGGCGCCATCTTAATTATTTTCAACTATAACTCTGTTATTTCATGATTGATTTTTACACTTTTACACGCTATACGTGTGAGCTTGACCGTTCCCGTTTTCCAGGGAATTACAGCAGTTTCATTTCCGGGAATGCAGGAATGAAAAATATCCGTGATTCCCTAAACACATCATATACAACTGAGCATTTCAGTGTCTATTCACATTAATTATACAGTCTTATGCAGTAGTGCAATGCACTTCATTCCACATTATTGTCATATAAACTGATTTTCATCTTATAAGTTTCTTTTAATGAAACTAATACAGTACCAACTGTGGTCAATATGACTCTTAAGTTGTGACATGATTGATCATAGCAAATCTCCTACTTATTATGGTAGTCATGTCTAACCTTTACTTTGCTATTTATTGGTCCAGATCATCACTTTTTCAGTTGTCGTGCATGTGCACCTGGGGATCACCTTGCTGGCTCTGATGAGGTAAGCGGTACCATGATGGGACGAGAAGGGGTGCTCATGCTAACTGTTTCTCAGTTTCCAACAGCACCCCTGATAGGCCACCAGGAGAGGGCAACTGACCTGAACACAGCGCTCAGAGCTGCCTTTGTAAAAACCCGAGGGTCCATAGAGGAGGTGGTCTGCTTATGGGGCCTGAGCTTGGAATGGAACAAGCTCCATCAAGAAACCTGACACTGCATAAGATGAACCCCTTTTTGCTGAGAGCGCCAATGCAACGTAATTTTCTTTTTTTGTTTTTTACTTTGTATCAGTCCAATTGAGACAACCGTTTGGTGCCCCAACATTTCGAAGTGGCTTGTGCAGTTTAGTCCATCCAATCATACAATGTACTGTATTATTTTATAAGTTACTACAGAAGTGTTATTTTATTTTAACTTAATTCTATGCAAATAAAAACATCCAAGGAATTGCACTGCTCATCAGACCAAAGAAAATATTAACTAGGAATCTTTGCAGAGCAAGAAAATGTACATTGTATGCCTGAAAAATATTTTGTGAACTATTCATTATTGATTTACTTCAAGATTTAAGAGGGGGCTAACCTTCTGTTAATCTGTTAACTTTACAAAGAATTAAATAAAAGTACTGTGGTGGGTTGGCGCCCTGCCCGGGATTGGTTCTGCCTTGCGCCTTGTGTTGGCTGGGATTGGCTCCAGCAGACACCAGTGACATTGTAGCTACTATGCAAATAAGGCAAAGCACTCTTAGTTGATTTTAAAAGTGTAAGGTTGCTTGATCTTTAAGCAATTAGATTAGATGATAATAGCTCGGTGATACTGCCTCAAAGTGAATGCATGGGGGTATTTCAGTTCCTGGAATATCTTCACATTGTGTCCGTCCTTACTTGTGCTTCTCAACCCTGTCATGCCTCTGTTGTATGCAGGCCATTTGCCAGCTCTTGCTGGCCAGTAGCGCCCCTGTTCTTTCTCCACTACAATTTCCTGAAGCTTAACCGCCTCTTCCTTCAGCCTTTTAATGTTCTTTCATTTTAGAAATACAGTTTCATTTCAGCCATGGACTGCTTTCTCTTTCTTACTCCTCTGACATCTTGCCACACAGCTCTGCTTACTACACCATATTTAGTATAGTAAACTATAGTATAACTACCTTACCTAGAAACTCCGCCTTCCTTACCTGAAAAATCTTGGAATATATTTGAACATATTTGTCATTAACAAATAAGCAAAATAAGGAAATTTGTATTAAATATATTAAGGTGCATGTTTCTAGCAGTTTTTTTTTTTTTTTTTGCATAACGCTTATTATAATTTACTTTTTCCTCTTTGCACATGCTCAGATCTACCTAGGCCAGATCCCATGGCTCCAAATGAACTAGGAATTCTCACTGCCGAGAAGTTTTCCACCATTTTCTTTTCCATGCGTCTTATACCCAAGTGGTTTGATGTACATTCTTACCAGCACTTATTGCATTATTATTATTCTTACAGCAACACGGATTGGTCGCTGTATCATTTGCACCTACTTTTACTGTTTTAGGAGTGCTAAATGTACAGTTTTAAGTAAAACATTGAATTAAAAGATTTATGAGTGAGACCCACAAAGTGAAAGAGAGATATGAGAGCACATATTAATCTTTGATAAAAAAAAAATCCAAATATGGGTCATCTATCTAACAAAAGGGTGATTTCTTAGCTGCCTCAGATAGCCCACAGTTAGGTTTAGCCAACGCACATTTTTAACCTAGAACCAGCCTCCAATATCTTTTTGATTTTTGTTGTTTTTAACTTTTGATTTTCACTAGTTCTTTCCTGAACTTTGGCTATAAATTAGATTATGTGGTTGTCATTTTTATTTTGGTACTAGGGGGCTTACCCTCTGCTCGCTTCACTTGCTTACCCCCGTGGCCTGTGCTACGCGCCAGCCACTTCGCATCTCTGCTGCTTGTGTTGTGAAGAGGGGGGGTGAATGCACCCCAAATAGATGCGGTTACTCCTGTGAAACCCCCTCTAAAAACAGTGATACAATGGGAAACAAATCAAAGTTTTTTTTTTTACCTCCTCTTTGTTCGATCAGCTGCTGGATTGGTGCTGCTGCCGTGTTGCGTGATCTGCATCTCATGCGGCGCTTCAAACATTTAAAAGCCTGTACAGCAGCTGTCTTTGTCATCTACTCTTTGTCTTTTATTTACGGACCCAGCGGTGGTTAAATTTGCTGGCACAAAGTCTACTCACATGGGATGTGAGTTCTTGATATTTTAGCTTATAATTTAAAAACGGAATAAGAATCTGAAAATCTAACAACATCACATTAAAGTTCGATAAATTCTGAAAAGAATGATACCAAACATATATATTTAGGTTTTAAAATAAGCCCGATTTAAAACATGGCATAAAAACATCACATAAAATCGTTGCACAAACTCATTGCACTTTTAGGCTTAGGATTTTATATATAGAGAGTAGATTAATGATTTCCCAGCTTGGACTCTGCCTGTTTGTCTGAGAAGGTATCTATATCCAGGTCCACTTACAATAATGCCTTGTGCCTTCCATTCTTTCCATCTTTTGGTAGAATAAAACCACTAACCAAAAAATTTTAAATCAAAAAGTCAAAGTTCGGAGGCCAAAATATTTACTAAAAAGAGAATCCTAACAACAACTACAAAAAGCAGAGCAACAGTGGTTTATTTGAATTCTATGTTCACTCCAAAGTTAGTCATCTTGACTAGAAATACAGTTGTCATGTGGCTAGCAATGGATACCTTTACCAACAACAATATGTTCACAGCCATACAAAGAAACACAAAATAGTGGCACCCGTGAGCAAAACAAACACAAAATGGTGACAACATGACATCACAAACAAAATGTGAAAATAATCCCACAATCTGAAATATTGAAAATAATAATAGGCTTAAAAATGGTATTTTCAAAAGCAGCAAGACTGTGTTTGGATTTTCCAGCATGAAATCTATGACATCATGTGTAAGCAAAAATGCAAATGCAGGCTCTTAAATTTGCATATGCATGGAAAGAACACTTCTGGCACAGTAACATCATCAGCATTTGTAACTATTGATGAGCAAACTCCTTAGAGTTCTCTTTGTTGTGAGTTTGACGGAATTGCTGAGATTTTTTGGAAATTCACCCAAGATGATGAAATGCATAAACCATTTTTAAGTGGATTATAATAGTGCAATTGTCTTTTAAGTGTCCCTGAGAGCTAGCGAAGCTTCTATTAATTATGCTGGGTCGATTATTGTGGCCAAAAATGTAACCTGAGCTGAGAGGCAGCAGTCCTAACCACTGTGCCACTGTGTCTTAAGCAATAAGAGACGCAGAGAGAATGATAGTCACACACAAAATATAACAAATGGCCTTGTAGCAATAAGTAAAACAAAAATATCATTGTGCTCAAAGAATTCCAATCATACATGCACTGATTGGCTGTGCCATGCAACATTTTTTGAAGTAACACTTCGGCCGGTATGAACCACATGGTGTCCATGCAGCTGGCCATCTTTTTTGTTTCTTATCTATCTGCAAATGCTTTGCAATTTTTTCTTCCATCAGGAAGATAGAAGTACCTTAGAAATAATAATACATTTTGCATCATTATTATTTCGTAGGGTCCCATGTGTTTTCTGACTCAGGGACTGAGTGAGGGGAGGATTCCTGTTAGGTTAGTTTTGCTGGCCGCATTGCGTATGCATTTACCCGGCATACGGATTTAGCCACGTGGCATAATATTCTCATTATGGTCATCTACTGTAGATAGATAGATAGATAGATAGATAGATAGATAGATAGATAGATAGATAGATAGATAGATAGATAGATAGATAGATAGATACTTTATTAATCCCAAGAGGAAATTCACATACTCCAGCAGCAGCATACTGATAAAAACAATATTAAATAAATAATATTAAATAAACTGTACCCCTAAAATGAACATACTGCAAGTATAGGGAAATTATTGTAATCCTCCAAAAATTCCATTTCGAGATTTTGATGAATCTCAACATTTTAGACCTCCCTGAGTCAGAAAATACCATTTTTGGAATTATGTCTGTATGTCCTTCTGTGTCTGTGTGTATGTAAACACGATAACTTGAGTACGCTTTCACTTAGGTCAAACCAAATTTTGCATACAAGTATTAGGTACAAAATGTAGATTTCTATCATCTTTTGGGCTATTTCCATTAACTGGAAGTGGTACTTTACCTGTTTATTCATGCAGCTGCAGAGTCCGATTTATTCAACTTTATTTTTTTAATAATTTTTCAATATATTATTAATTTGATATGATTTGTTGTTGATGGTTATTTAATGTACTTAATATAAAAATATAATCATTTTCTTGTGGTTTACTCCTCAAATATCTATCCCCATATCTGAGTATACAAAAAAGTCTAGGGGAAACCACTCGCGATTTTTTATTATTTTTTTTAAACATGTATTGGGAGCAAATCCAACTAGAGTAGTACGCAAGAAGTGACATCATTCATGAACAAAGCAGATCGGGCAGCAACATAAAATGTGCAAAGAAGGAGTAGGTTTATAGTGCACACGCATGAATGTTCTGCACATGGCTGTGACAGCTCTGTGATGTCACACTGGACTTGCAAAATTTCAATTGATTGTAAAAACAACACAAAATTGATAGAAATAGTGAAAAAGGTTAACTTTCTTCTACATCCTTCTACTCCTGAGAAATGTTTCCAAAGAAATATGGTAAAACAAATCATGACATAGATTTATGTGATGTTGTGAATCACTGACAGTATTCAGGGTTAAAGCCTGGGATGAGTGAATTTCACTCAGTGTATGAAGCTAGAAAAAATAAATAACTGTTCCAACAGGCATGTTAATAATGAACTTAAAGTCATTGAAGGTGCCTAATAGGCCGAGAATCAAGAATACTTACAGCAATTTTTTCTTATTTTTCTTATTTCCTTTGGACATCCACAATTTTCAAATCAGGAAATAGAACTGTAGGCTTTCCTTAATCCAATTGTTGTTTTTGCACTGTAGTTTTAGGTGTGTATTTTCTGCAAAATAGAGGAAATTAATGGTCTGATGTGGGAAAACCCAAGGCGCATGAAGATAGGACACCAGTTTTCCTTTTATGTACATTTTTTCAATTTTCATTGATAATGACACCAAGCTTTTGGTGATGTAATTTGCAGTTGCTTTATCAGTATTGCAGGCCGATGAGTGCAGTGTGTTACCTTTTACATCATTTACTTTGGATTCTATGTTTACACATCTGGAGTTCATTATAAGCCATGTCATATGGCCTTGTCTAATCATGAAGGTCTCGATTTCCACCAAGAAAGCTCAGACTTTCACATTGCCTTCATGCTCACTGCATAGCCATTCGCTTAGCAGCTGTCCAAGATTTATCCTGCATTTTCTCTGCTAGTTATATTAACACATTCAGGGTATTAAAATATTATTCATTCTGTTTTTCATTGTTTTGTATGTTTTACTAAATCAGTAAATTTATCATTACATTAAAATCTCAGTATATTTTTCTGTATGTTTTAAGTTAGAGGAATTCATTAAAAACATATGGATGCTCTTGTTTAAAAGTTATGTGACAGAAGTGTAATGGCTGTGGGAGAAACATTCAAACTAAAATGCACAAGGAAAAGCAACAGCAGGAGGCACTTACCCTAGATCACATATTAAGACTTGTAATGAGACCCGCTCTGTTTTTAACTCCTTTTAAGCTTTATCTTTGGACAGCTATCCAGTAAGTAATGAGCCACAAATCCACAAATTTAAAGAAAATATAAGTCATTTTGATGTAAATGGTTAAAAAGATTTTTGCTTTTTTTTTAGCATTGAAAAGATACTCTCACACGGCAGGAACTTCTGAATAAATAAACATATAAACAAGTTGGTTAATTAAGCCTGGAGTTGATTTCCAATCATTCAGTGTAAACTAATTAACTTACAGTACAGGGGAAAAAAAAGAGCACACAAGGAATTTCAGTGTATCTCAAAAGTAGAGTTGTCGTTTTTGGCATTGGTTTCTGCTTTCTGTGATTCTGTTTAGGAAAGAAGGGAATTAAAATTGTATTTTATTATTTTATCTGCAATTATTTACCATATGTGGCATATTCAATCATTAAGAGCTCAGGAGCAAACATAATTAGCTAATACTTTGTTTATTGATGACCAGAGTTTAATCAATACCAGTCCACGTCTTTGGTTAATGTTAGGCAGTGTATGAAATGTAAACATATCCTCCAAGGCTCTTCACAATGATATTGTACCCATCCTCACTTGAAAATTAACAAACACGATAAACCATTACAAACAAGTAATCCCCTGCAATCAGACCCTTTCCTGAAAATTACCATCGTTTTTAAAAACGTGAAAAAGTTATGAAAGCAAATATATTTAAAGTAGATTGACTGAACCTGGTATAGTAATGTGCCATAAGAGAAATGAATGCAAATGATGTACAAATATTTTTTTATTAATAACTACATTGTACATATAGAAACCCTTGGCACAGATTTTTGAAAGTCACAGCACACTGGGAACATTCTAAAGGTCAAGAAAATGGCAAATATTATCTCGTTATATAAAAATGGTGATCAGGCAGATTCAAACAACTATAGGCCAGTAAGCGTAATGTGCATTACGGATAAATTAATGGAAGGAATTATTAAACAAAATTGAGCAACATATGGCAAGATCAGGAGTTTTACTGACCAGTCTGAATGGGTTCAAAGAAAGGAGGTTGTGTTTCACTAACATGCTGGAATTCTATGAGGAAGCAACAAGGGGAGATGATCAAAGTGGTGCATATGATATTATTTATCTTGTATTTCAGAAAGCATTTGATAAGGTGCCACATGAGAGGTTGGGCATCAAATTAAAAGAAGTGGGAGTTCAGGGTGCAGAATTGACTCAGACACAGTAAGCAGAACGTTAAGGTGCAAGGAATCTTCTCAAACTTGGGTGATGTTAAGAATGGTGTTCCACAAGGGTCAGTGCTAGGTCCGCTGCTATTTTAATATATTTAAATAATTTGAATGGAAATATAAATAACAAGCTGATCAAGTTTGCAGATTAATAACAAGACAGGTAGATTGGCAAATAATCTAGAATCCATTGAACCATTACAAAGGGAGTTCAGCTGTATACAGGCTTGGGTAGATTGGTGGCAGAAGAAATTTAATGAAAGTAAATGTAAAGTATTACACACTGGAAGTAAAAATTTGAATACACAATGGGAGGTCTGAAAATCGAATGTTATGAGAAGGATTTAAGAGTCATAGTTCACTCATCCATATCAACTTCCAAACAATGTTCAAAAATCATTAAGAAGGCCAACAGAATGCTTATATAGCATGATGTGTGGAGTACAAGTCCAAGGAGCTTATATTCAAGCTTTATAAGGCATTGTTAAGGCCTCACCCGGAGTACTGTATACAGTTTTGGTCTTCAATTTATAAAAAAGACATAGCAACTCTAGAAAAAGTTCATAAAAGAGAGACTAGGCTGATTACAGGACTGCAAGGGGATGAGTTATAAGGAAAGATTAAATTAGCTGAGCCTTTCAGTTTAATCAAAAGGAGATTAAGAGGAGACGTGACTGAAGTGTTTGAAATTATGAAAGGATTGAGACTGTTTCTTTAAAATAAGTTTGTCAAGAAAACAGGGGCACAGTAGAAAATTTGTTATGAGTAAATTTTACACAAACATTAGGAGATGATTCTTCACACAGAGAACCATAGATACATGGAATATGTTACTAAGTAATGTGGTGGAGAGTAGAACTTTAGGGACCTTCAAAACTGATGTTATTTTGGAGGAACAAAGGGGATAGGACTGGCAAGCTTTGTTGGGTTGAGTGGCCTGTTCTCATGTAGATTGTTCTAATGTTCTAATTGCAACTCTCCTGCAGCCGGACTCTGACTAATTTGCAATTATTTATTTACACATTTAAAGTTCTCCAGTATAGGTTCAGTCTATCCCGAATGCACTGATTGCAAGAGTGAAAACAACTCTGGTTCAAGGTTATAAAATTAGGGTTAAATTAAACAGGAAGTTAGTGTAGTGACATAAGAACACGAGTAGGGCAGTGGCATTTTGACTGAAAGTAACAAATCGAGTGATTTGTATGAATAAGTCCAATTTTGTGCTGATTGCAATAGTAGATTCTGTTGTTGATAAAAGCATGATTTCATTTCCCTTTATCCTGCATTTTATGATTATATTTTTAATATGTTACTTATACAGTGTAGTTTATAGTGATGAGCAAAATGAATTTTTAATGTCACGTATTCATGGAGAACAGCAATAACAAAGTTTCTGACAACATGTGTGTCTATAGAGACCAACGCTCGACCACAGGAAGTATAGGAATTTAGAACAGTAATCTGAGGAAAGTGCCAAGTCCAGAATCACAAATTCACCAAGTTTTCCTTGCAATGTGCTGCATCACAAAACATGATAATTACCATAGCTTTTTGGGGAGTGACAGTATGACAGAAAAGACTAACAAAACAAAGAAAGGGGATGTGGAGGTGGCAGCAGACTGCTCAGGCACAATAGAGAACAAGATACAGTATTTGATGGCCAGAAGTTCATCAGCCTCTCAGGCAACAGACAAACAAAGAACAATCGAAGTTTCTTCAACCATTTTAGAGGACTAATACATTTGTGTCAGAGATTATGTTGTCTAAAATATTTTAAGGGTGTGTGGGTATTTAAAGGTACTTTACTAAACACATTTTGGGGAAGTTTCAAGGTGTGCAATCTAATTCTAAAGTTAGTTTAATGATTCATTGCTTACGTTTTCTGCAATATTTTGCATTAATGTTGCTCCTTTGGTTATTTTCGGCTCTATTTGTCTCTCCCATTGTTAGGTCAGTACCTGTGTTGTTAGGGACAGATCCTTGAAGGTTATGGCCTCCTGTTTACAATGTGACTGATTAAAAGGTCATCTTTTTGAACACTTCCTCATCTGAGTTATTGAACATACAGCAGTTAAGTCTAACACTGAATTCTCTATGGTCTTTTTGGTGCTGAACCATTGCTTCCTATCTTTCAATCATTTTGGCTCATATTTCTGTTCTGATGCTTGATTTTTTGATCTTTTGGTTTCAAGCCTTTGCCTTCAACTGTGTCTTATTTACTGACCCTACTCAAAAGAAAAATATTATTGCTCATTCCACTACCATAACAATTTGAAAATATGTAAGGTTGTAACAACAGTGCTCACACTCAGAGGTGGCAAATTACACACTCTAGCTGAGCTACAGCAAAGTCCAGGCTCTGCCATATCAAACCGTACTTACTCCTTCATTCCTTACTAGCTTACTCCTTACTAACTTACTTACTTAAGCTCTCCAGTTGATGGTAAAAACAAACAAGTTGGGCACGGATAAAAGGTTCAGTTTATTAAAAAAAATGACTATATTGGAAAAATATGAAATATAATACAGAGAAATTTGAATTCCTTGAACCCAATACAGGTGAAAATATATATAGTGTTAGAGAAAAGGAAAAAAAAAGAAACGCCTCGACCTCAATTGCCCTCCCCTTGTCTTAACCAGAAAACATGTATAATTTACAAAACAACAAACAAACATTCATATACACAAAAAAGCCAATGAAATCATGAAAACTGTGGAGATGAGAAATTGATGAAAGGAGGCCAAGTGTGAGGAAACCCGAATTCAAATAATGCTATTTCAAAGTATGAATCAACACAGTCTCACTGATTACTCCCATTTGTAATGTGTGATTGTCACGTAGAAATTTGCTGCCCTGGATGTTCAGCTGTCACAGGTTAGGGCTACTATCTCCACTGACCTGAGAGACATGGCGATGCTTTGCTTAAGATCTCTATAGAGCCTTGATACAACAACTTCACTCAAATGCTTTCTGGTTGGTATAGCATACTGCAGTTCAAAAACCAGTATCATTGTCGAAAGCTTTCGTTTTCAATAATGGTGTAGGGTCTCAGATATTTACAGATAAAACCTGGTATAGATAATGTTATTTTTTTGAGCCCAAGGCAAATTAAATGAAAGTTTGGAGCTACCCGCATCTCCAGTGTAGATTGTTTAGGCTCTACTAGTTTAAATGTCGACTGAGATTACATTTATGGGTGATGTTGAGGTGAATGATTTCTCAAATTTGTTGTGTTACAACAATAATTAATGTGCGAGTTGCACAGCTCTTTACCACCACACCATTTGAATTAGTAGTAAGTCCACATATCCAACTTAAGTGTCTGAGATGCTGATTTCAATGAAAGAGGACACACCATTTTGTGCAAGATGCTAAACTGCTTTTTCCATAGAAAACCTTACCATGTATTATTGCCATCTACTGGAATGGACACCAAAAACAAAGATAATCAAAAATCTACATATAGTAATTAATCAGGACAGAGATTCATAAGATCGATCATGAAACTTTAAGAATCAATATAAATTAATTTAATCGAGAAATAACAATTAATCGAAAAATCGATATTTTTACCCAGTCCTAGTTTAATATAATTAAACTACTCATAAATAAAGAAGAGGTCACAGAGAGAAAGTAGATGTTTGTGTTTATAAGTAGATGGTGCAATATGTAAAGGAACAGATGAAGGGGAATCAAGAGTTAATCATGTTATTTTCTTATGCTTCAGAAATGGTTAACTATCCCACGTGTGATTTTTTTCAATTTCCCCATCTTTTGTAAAGCATTCGTATGTAGGATAGTGTATGTTCTGTGTACATTGAGAAAATACTGTTACGGCACTAATTATTTTGGTTTCATTGTGTTGTGGGTGATTTTCCCTGTTTACTCAAATACTATGTTAAAGTACAGAATTGCTTTTGATATTATTTCCTTCAATGTGATTTTGTGCTTTCCAATGTTGTTTATTAAAATATTTATGCTGGTCATTGATAAATTAACTATAATGTAAATTTTATAAACCAGGTCTATTTTGTATAGCTTTGTAGAAATCAAATTATTGTGCTGTGTAGCAGCAGTGAACTATAAAAAGCTATAACATTTTATTAATGTGAGTCCCCCAAGGATTTTCTGCTAATGAACTAGTTCTTTTTAAATAAAACTTTAATATAAGTTCACTGGAAGTAAGAGCTCTACTTAGAAAGTTATTGTGTGCTAGAAACTAAAACCTATTAAAATGTGGTAGCAGTTCTCAAATGAAAGTGACTGCTGCAGGGCTGAGAGAAGCATATGGGAGTTTCCTATTCTTACTCTTAAGAAGAAATAATAGATTGGAGATTTCAGAAAATTGGATATTAAAAAATGTCTTGAACTTAAAAAAATCATAGCCTTAATATTATTTAAAACAAATCTATCAAGCAGTGTTAGTAGGACTACAAAGCATAAGTGATTAGCAAACACTCACTGACACATTCTCCATCCACATTTTCTGATGAGGGTTGTGGAGGCAACATCAAGTCAACTCCTTCTCTTTAAACAAAATTCTCTAGATGATCCAAGAACATCTAAATACTGTATGCAAGCCATAAAATGTGCTTTGGGCCTGCCTTTTTGTCTCATCTCACAGCAATGTTCCTAGCATGGTTATTATAGTTTTGCCTTTTTATATTAGTTTTTATTTCTATATTTTTTCTGACCTTACTTGAAAATTCATGTTAGTTTTAGTTTTCCTTCATCGTGTATTTTTAGTTTTAGTTTAGTTCTTATTTCACAAAGACATTTCTATTTTATTTTTATATATATTAGTTTCAGTTTTAGTTTTAGTAATTATGGCATGGAGTGCCTACAGAGTTAGTTTTGTGTCACAATCAGACAGAACTGTACACTTAACAGATTTGGATATGAGTTTAATGTTAGTGGAAGCTTACTACACTACATGGTTTATTATCTGGTTTTGTTTTTGTCTGATAAAAACAAGCATAATCAAAACTAGACACTGAATATGAACAATTTTACACAATTTTATAATTTTTAAAATATTTTCTCATGAAATTCACAGGGGCTTAGGAAGAACAGGGCTCTTAGACTTGAATGAGTGTGCAGACCCCACCTAGCTGTATTGAGGGAAACAAAGAACAACAAGCATGTAGTGTCAAGGTCCTCACAGGTGGCACAGTGGTAGTGCTGCTGCTTTGCAGTAAGGAGACTGTGGAAAGATTGTGGGTTCGCTTCCCGGTTCCTCCCTGTGTGGATAGCGCTTTGAGTAGTGAGAAAAGCGCTATATAAATGTAATGAGTTATTATTATTAAGGTTTGGGGCAATGAGTCTTAAATAGACCACCATAAAGGACAGTAAACCATTAATGAGCAGAGCAAGAGCAGGTAATAGGAGTATGGACAGGCATAAAACAACAGAGACAGCGTCTGAGATTAAGAACAACATATACATTATCTAAACCTGTTTACCCAGAGCAGGATTGCAGGAAATCTGGAGCCTACCGCAGCAGTTTTGGATGCAAGGCAGGAAAAATCCCTGGTATGCAATATGTATGATAAGGCCGATTTTAAGAACAAAAAGATAAACAACTATCTATTTTGAGAGAGAGAGAGAAAAACATTGAAAAAAGGGAGACAAATATTTTAAAATATAATTCTGCTAATGGATTACTTTCACAATATCAGGTATTTTGAGTTGTGAATATGAACTAAAAAAGATAAATGAATAAATATGGAATAAATACAAAAAACCTATTAGTATGTTTAGTTTTTCATCACTTGTCAGACTCTCTACCTTTGTTTGTATCGCTTCGTTGTTAAATGATGTTTTTAAAGCAAAGGTGATTGGTCAGCAACAATATGCTGATCTTGTATGATGATCTAGTCAGTCTCTCGATCAGTGCTGTTTTATTTTCCAAACCTGGGAGTGCTCTCCCCTCAACTTTCTTGTATACTCAGATATAGGGATGGATATTTGAGGATTAAACTTCAAGACAATGATTATTATTTTTGTATTATGTACATTAAGGAACCATCAACACAAATTAAATTAATAATATATTGAACAATTATTCTAAAAGTAAAGTTGAATAAATCAGACTCTGCAGCTGTATAAATAAAAAAAAAAATCGAGTATGTGTTCCGGGTGATGGATTTGGCCCAAAAGTTAATTTAGATCTATAATTGTGGTGTAACAACCACATGCCAAATTTCATCCATCTATATACTTGCGTTTTTGAGTTATCGTGTTAACACAAACACACAGATACATACATAGACGCGCGCGTGTACACACACAATTCCAAAAAACAGTATTGTTGGACACTGGTTAGTTTATACGTCAAGATTAATCAAAATATCGAGGTCGGATTTTTTCATGATTACTATACTTTCTCTATACTTCGTATATGAGAAAGTAAACGATTTCTCCTGTGTGAAGTGGCAGGTGAATTAATGTCAACAACAAGCAGACACCTGAGAAATAAACTGAAGCATTACTCACTCGTGATTTTTCTGTCCATATCGTAAACGTTTTGTTGACCAGCATATTCTGATGTCAGCTGTCTGAATTACATCTTGATATACAACAAGCACAAAGAAAGGCGGCACGCAAATCGCTTTCTATTTCTCACACTTTACGCACCTGCACTCAGCTTGCTCTGTCACCGCAAATGCTGTGTGAACACCCGCCCTCCGTCACCAGCCGCCGTTCACTGGATGAGTGTATGCGGGCAGCTTGTGGTGTATGACTTTCTGTTTTAGGGAAAACTTACAAGGGTTAAAGGACTAACGGCAAGAATATTCATTCAAAAAAACGAAAACTAAAAATATTTTAGTAAATTATTATTTTATTTCAGTTAGCCTTTCCAGCTACTTTAATAGTTTCGTTTAGTTTTAGTTTTTCATTTCGGTTTTGTTGATTATTTTATTTCAGTTTACGAAAATGTTTTTTTAATAATAGTTTCAGTTTTGATTTTAGTTTTCATTAACTATAATAACCTTGGTTCCTAGTACACCACCTGCAAGAGGCCCTGGGAGGCATCCTCACCAGATGCCCAAACTACCTCAATGAGCTCCTCAAAATTGGAGTAATTGCAGCAGGCAGCTCATTTTGGCTACTTGTACCCTTGATATCATTCACCAATCCAGAGCTTGTGACAGCAGGAATATAGATTGAGCAGTATATAGAAACCTTTCTCCATGAACTTAGCACCCACTTTACAACAACCAGTTGGTACAACTACAAAGTTTCTAACCATGCCTCAATTAATTTATTAATCCCAGATGAATTCCTCTATATCAAGCAGCTACTCCCATTCAAATGCAAAGAACAAACAAGTTGTTTTCAGAGGAGCACTATGACTCCAGATGTAGATGTGCTGATCTCATCCTGATCATTTCACATTAGGCTGTAAATCCGCTCCAGAGATCACAGAAGATAGTCAGATGATGCTGGAATTGGAAATATTGAAAATCTTTAATCTGCATCATGTACTCCTAAACATCACTAGGTAAGATTACAGGATTTTGCAGATCACTGTCAAATTAGCACATTGTTTCCAAAACAAGGCTATTTGTGTATTTAATGTAATGCCTTTATTATTGAACTGTTCACTGGTGGTGAAAACCAAAACTTAACCTGCCCATAAGTGCTACATTTCAAACCAAACTCACCCATGCCTGCCACATTTAGTACCCAAGCCCATCCATACTCATAGTTGGTAGTGATATATTAATCCGCCCTACACCTTTACATTATTCCACACATCTTACGATGTCTTTAGACACATCATCAGTGATGTTCCTGGGATGACGGCGGTTTTCAGATCTTACAATTTCAGATACTCTCACCCAGGAGACCCAGATGAGGCTGGCCAGACCCCAGCCTATGTTTGAGTGGGAAGCTACAGGTCATTTCTCTTCATCCAGAGCCATCGTGAAGTCTTTTCTGCAGCCTTGGATGCTGTCTTGATAACTGTTCTGTGGTGGGCTCCTTTGCTGCCCAAATGAATGAAGGCATTCCAGAGAGATTGGCCAGCAAATCCCCTACTGCCTAGCTTGATAGCCTGGTATTTGGCCCTCTTCCTATCATACGCCTCATTAATCCTGTCTTTCCAGGGCACAATTAGTTCTAGCATAACCACCTGTCTAACTGACTCAACAAGCAGTACTATGTCTGGCTGTAACAAGGTTGTGACTATGTGAACCAGGGACATGAGTTTCCTGTCTAGGTTGGCACTCATCTGCCCATCTTTAGCTGTGCTGAGGATATCTGTTCAAGCTTAACTTAGAGTTTGAGGCCTCTCCCCTGCCTATACAACTCTTGTTGCCAGGCAGTTCTTACATAGGGAGATACAGTAGCTATGCAAATAGTCTCTGCCATTGGTTTCAGTACCTGGTCATGATGCCAGTGATAGGGCAGCCGGTAACAATGTGCTCAAGGGTTCCCATTTCTTTGCACAAATTGAAAGGGGGTGTCTCTGCCTTCCCCCAGAGGTGTAGGTTTGTGGGACTGGGTAAAGCATTGTAGGCCAATTGAATTAAGAACTTAAAGTGCTGGGGTTCTGCACGCCATAGGTTCATTCTATTTGATATTACTCCTTACTGTCTGGTCCCACCTTGTCCATGCTCGCTGCTGTCACATTCCAGCTGCCTTGCTGACATGGACTTCCCCTTCATTTCCGATCTTATGTCCTGTTGAACTACTGAACTATGTGCTGCCTCTCTTTCCCCTGGACTTTCTTATATTGGAGTTTGGGGGGCAACCCCAGTCTTGCTTGTCCGATGGTCACCATGCCTACCAATACACTGTGGTACAGTCTTGCCTCTGCCTATCCTTAGCCTTCCACTTCGTAGCTGTTTTTTGCCTCAATGCTGGCTTGAGAGACATTTGGGTCACTGGACTCTCTGTTTTGCAGTACTTCCCTTGCATGGGTGACTGTGATTTCCTCCATGATGGAACTAAGGGAGATTCAACCTGTTTTTCTTCGTGTACAGAGCTGTGCTGCCAAGTGATCTTGGGAGTCTCAACCATCTCTGCAGGTAATGGTTAACCTTCTTTTCCAGTCATTCCATAGCAGATATTGAGAACTCATTTACAAGCAATGGCCACAACATATGTGGAAGGATCCCTTGCTGATAAACCCAATCTTTAAAATTGCCCGGGAGCTCTGACTTGCCTACTGCGGTCAACCACCGCTGGAGTTCCTCCATAGAGGTTCTGACTGAAACTGTATCCTTTAGTGGGCTGTTAAATACTTCTCCATCAGACTTGGCATGGAGGTCCCTCTCACTGTGAACCAGCACTGATTAGCACAAAGGACCTAGACATCTTGGGCTTGAAAGTCATCCTTATCCACACAATGAGCCACTCCAGCTCATTATTAATTGTTGCTCACAGTTCAGGTTACTCATTATTGCTCTGATCAATTGTTGTCAGATCCTAAATTTTCATAGGTTTCTTGCACTCTGTCTCAGCTGACTTTGTCACCATTTTCATTACTAGGGAGAAGAGGACAACCGAGACAGTATATCCTGTAATAATCCTGTGCTCCACGTGTTGCCATGAAGATGACAATATTCCTGAGGATACTCTCAGCCTGAGGAAACCCAGGATGAATTTCATAATGTTACTGGCATGACAGGGTGATCCCAACTACCTTATGGAGCATTGATTATGCTGCATTTGTAGGATCTATCCTGTATGCTCCAAGCAACCAGGAATGTGGGGACCCACCCTTTCTTCACAGTTGTGTCGACATAACCATTTCTGAGGAGAAACTCAGTAAGATGCCAGGTAAGTAGACTGAAAAATATCTTTCCCTCCATTCTCAGCAGTGAGATGAACACCTTATGCAAATCTCCATTGCCTGTTTACTTTGCCCCCTTTTCTAGATAGTGCAGAGGATCTTTCACAGTTGTTGTAGCAGTCAACCTCCTATACACCTTATAAGGGACATCACTCTGTCCTGGTGCTGAGATTGATCTTGCTGCTCTTTTAATCTTGAATATGTATGCCAGGTGAGTGCTCTGTTGTGAAATTTGGTGGTCTGTAGTGGTGGATGGATCAATATTCTGCACTCACCCAGCTCCTGCTCTTTCTTGATCCCTGAATAGGTGTCATGGAGAAGTAGATTTCAATTTCCTAAAGGTGTTTGTTGCTATTTAATAATAATGAATAATATAACAGTCCTCATTATAGATGGTTATGTATAAAATGTGTTTTAATTGCATTAACTGTCTGTGTGGAGTTGGCAATGCATGTTCTCATGGGTTTACACAGTTTTCCTCCCAAATTCTAAAGACAGACACCATTAGGGTAATTCTAGACTGGCTTCTGATAAGTGAGTGTGTGCCCTGTACACTTGTTGCATGGTGCCTATTGTTGTACCGTTAGCTTTTACCTCCTTTATACCTGTACTGGAACAAATCGGTACATATACAGAAAACAGAACCAAATCTAAAAAAATGACAACAGGGCCTTTACAAAAAGAACCTTAATATAAACCAAATAAAATGTTCAGAAATACACCCTTCAAAAATGGACCCATCTCTTCATCCTGTAAGCATATTGACTCATTATTGTATATTTACTTAGAGTTTGATATTACTTAACAGTTTTTTGAACATTGGCACATTATTTACTCTTTGTATTAAATGGTTTTTGTTTCATAAAGATGTTATTACATTTTCTTTAATTTAACAACACTGTTACACTTATCCTAAGCTTTCTGCTTTTGAGTATGAATGTCTTTGTTATAATTACTATAAAAAATAAACCTACATACTGTATTATGTCACTTCAGTAGAGCTTATGTCACCACCAACACATGCAAGATATCAAGTTCCATGCTAGACAGCAATAATAATAATAATAATTCTTTGTTAGTTCCATACTAGACTAGTCCTTCAGAGGACATTATCACATACTCATACATGCACACACCAGAGCACGTCTAGGGTTGCCTTAAAATAATAGTATGTACATTATTGAATGGAAGTCTCTAGATGGAAACACTTAAATACCTTGGGAATATGCAGTTAACACTCTGCCTTTACTGTAAGAAATATAAAAACGATTCATTTTAAACTGTTTGGTTATTATGTGCCATCTAACTGATGTAAAAACAGCTTATACATTGTGGAACATGACCCGGACACAGACAGGCAGACACGTTTAAATCACCCCACACACGTTTATTTACAAGGTGCTCCATATTTACAGTTCAGTGCTCCTCAGTACCCAAGTCCCCAAAGGCCTGGCCAACACACAATGCCTTCTCTCTTCAGGTCGCCTCCTCGCCTCCTCCCAGACCTCGTCCTTCATCCTCCCGACTCCAGCCCCGAATGAAGGGAAGCGGCCCCTTTTATAATCACCTGGATGTGCTCCAGGTGCTTCCCGGCAATCTCCCCAGTGTGGCGGAAGTGCCGGCTGCATACCCGGAAGCACTCTGGGTGTCTCCCCGATCCTCTTCCCCCCAGCACTTCCGAGTGTGGCAGAAGTGCTGAGGTCCAGGGCTCCCAAGGCATTTGGGCACCCCTTGGCGGTGACCACGGGCCCCTACAGGGATGAGCTTCCATGCTCTGTACCCATGGTCCCCATAGCCGCCAGGGCGGTCACCCCCATGTGATCTGGGGAAGGCGTAAGCCCTCTTCTGGTCCTTCGGGGCGTCCCGGCCGGGTCGCCCCCCCAGCCACCTGCGACAACATGTAATACCTCAAAAGATCAATTCTTTTCCAAAGTGTTTGAATGTACGACTGACACAGATCTATGATGTTAAGAAACTTCATTGCCACGGAGACAAGTTCAGTTTGCAAACCCAATCATTGCTATCAGAATTCACCCCATCACAGATGACCATGCTTGCAGCAATGAAGCAACAGCTTTGTCAAAAAGAAACTGGTGCTATGATCTGGATGTGGCTTACCACTGGTTAAATATTTGCTGTAGAGGACAAAATTCAAGAAATAAATGACTCAAAAAAAGTAAAACTTGTTGTGAAATAAACTAATGTTGCCCTGAGTCAGTGGCCCCAGTAATCACTAGGAACGAGAACATTTTTCTTTAGTTAAGACTTGACCCATTTCACATCCTGGCTGAGGTGGATGCTCGCCAAAGTTGTACAACAATAAAAATAAATAAATAAAAAGTGTTATGATTGTGTTCTGTCTTTCTGTATTTTTTTATACATTCTTTTCTTTATTTATTTGGGTTTGTGGTCTACTTAATATTTTTGATTTTGTTGTGGATAATCCAATTCTGTCATTAGTTTTCACATTTGTTTTCATATACTATATCCATCCATCCATCCATCCTCTTCCGCTTATCCGAGGTCAGGTCGCGGGGGCAGCAGTTTGAGCAGAGATGCCCAGACTTCCCTCTCCCAGCCACTTCTTCTATCTCTTCCGGGGGAATCCCAAGGCATTCCCAGGCCAGCCGGGAGACATAGTCCCTCCAGCTTGTCCTGGGTCTTCCCTGGGGCCTCCTCCCGGTTGGACGTGCCCAGACCACCTCACCAGGGAGGCGTTCAGGATGCATCCTGATCAGATGCCCGAGCCACCTCATCTGACTCCTCTCGATGCGGAGGAGCAGCGGCTCTACTCTGAGCCCCTCCCAGATGATTGAGCTTCTCACCCTATCTTTAAGGGAGGGCCCAGACACCCTGCGGAGAAAACTCATTTCAGCCGCTTGTATTCGTGATCTCGTTCTTTCGGTCACTACCCATAGCTCATGACCATAGGTGAGGGTAGGAACATAGATCGACCGGTAAATTGAGAGCTTTGCCTTACGGCTCAGCTCCTTTTTCACCACGACAGACCGATGCAGAGCCCGCATCACTGCTGACACCGCACCAATCCACCTGTCGATCTCACGCTCCATTCTTCCCTCACTCATGAACAAGACCCCGAGATACTTGAACTCCTCCACTTGGGGCAGGATCTCGCTCCCAACCCTGAGAGAGCACTCCACCCTTTTCCGGCTGAGGACCATGGTCTCGGATTTGGAGGTTCTGATTCCCATCCCAGCCGCTTCACACTCAGCTGCGAACCGATCCAGAGAGAGCTGAAGATCACGGCCTGATGAAGCAAACAGGACAACATCATCTGCAAAAAGCAGTGACCCAATCCTGAGTCCACCAAGCCGGACCCCCTCAACACCCTGGCTGCGCCTAGAAATTCTGTCCATAAAACTTATGAACAGAATCGGTGACAAAGGGCAGCCCTGGCGGAGTCCAACTGTCACTGGAAACGGGTTCGACTTACTGCCAGCAATGCGGACCAAGCTCTGACACCGATCATACAGTGACCGAACAGCTCTTATCTTATTCATATACTATAGTTACTATATTTTCACCTTTTTCCCACAACCCTATTATGTTTTCATAGGTACTGGCATTTTAGGGTACTTTTGTGTACTGCTGCTCTGGCACTAACATGTATGAATGACTGTAAGTGTGAGACGTGTCAAAATCCTCACGATGATATAAAAGTCACCATTGTGAACTTCCAGTTTGTCCAAACTATGGACATCAAATCAATCTCTGCATGTTGTCTAACATTTTAAAAGACTTTTAGGAGTAGGAAGTTTTTATCATTCTTGAAAAGGCAATTATCACAGATTCTTTCTCATTTTTGACCCTTGCCTTCCTCTACTTTTCATCTGTAACAAAAAGAAAATGATTTTAAAATTAAAAATAGACTTTCACTTATAATCTGCAATTTTGCATGTGTCCTATACTTTCATGAAAATAACACATAAATGATCTCTGTTTTATTCTTTGAGCTTCTGTAAATAGCTAAGTTACAAATAAAGTATCTATCTATCTATCTATCTATCTATCTATCTATCTATCTATCTATCTATCTATCTATCTATCTATCTATCTATCTATCTATCTATCTATCTATACACGCTTTTATTTTCCTCATGGGGCAGCTCTGTTTCTTAGCTCCCCACCTCCCAGTACATTATACAGTTCACAGCACTTAATACTGCTCGGTCTCTTTTTACTTCTTCTTCTCTCTTTTACCACCTTCATCCCTTCAAACAAGCTCTGTCCTCCACCTCCCAACTCCGGCTCTCTGAATGGAGTGAGGCAGCCTCTTTTATAGATCCCCCGGAAGTTCTCCAGGTGCACCCTGATCTTCTTCCAGCAGTACTCCCGAGTGTGGCGGAAGTGCTGTAAGGGTCCCCAGAAGTATTCCACGTGTTCCCAGATCCTTTTCCAGTAGCACTTCTGGGTATAGCTGAAGTGCTGCAGTCCATGGCTCTGGGAATGTCCAGGTGCTCCCTGGTGGTGACCATGGGCCCTAATAGGGTTGAGCTTCCAAGCTCCAAGCCCATGGACCCGATGGAATCTGGAGGGGGGGTTGCCCTCTCGTGTGCTGAGAGAGGTATTTTTGTGGATATGTACTCTTCCCTGGTTCTTCCATCAGAAAGGCGTTCCAACCAGGCAAGGCCCCCGGCCGTCTGTCTGTCTATCATCTATCTATCTATCTATCTATCTATCTATCTATCTATCTATCTATCTATCTATCTATCTATCTATCTATCTATCTATCTATCTATCTATCTATCTAAACATTTGTTGTGCATAATATTTATTTTGTCAAAATAAAGATTTTTGTGTGCACAGGACTAGCTTGATGATTACAATTTATTCTTCTTGAAATTAATTAAATGGGTAGTGATGGCTTATTTGCAACTAAAGCATCCATTATATTTAATATTGGAAGAAGTTCTGAGCACATAGTAAAACGCAAGTATAAATAGAACTTGATATTGTAAAAAGCATGTGTTCCATACTTCTGTGTAGTGTTCAATTGTAAAATCAATTTTGCTTAAAAGGAACTTTGGTATCTGACATAGCACTAAAGGGAAACCCCTTTCTTCGAGTTGCACTCCTCCACTTGAATTACCCTCAGCGGCTTAAATCTTACTGCATGTTATGTCAATTTACCTCTACTAATAATTATTCTTTTGGTGAGTTCCCACGGTCTGAATAAAACACTCTTGTTTGTTAAAAAAAAAAAAAAAAAAAAACATCTCTGCATTTATTTATGTTACTAGTATGCAGTCTATCTTCCTCCTCCAGAGGTTGATGACACTTTTTAACTTACAGGAAATTTAACTCCTGCATACATTTTACAGATACTTTAGCTTCTGAATACTATCAAATACAGCAGTCAAATGGCACAGACTGGTGCTTTAAACCAATGAAATAACTGATATAAGAACGCAGAGCAGATCACTCAAATGTGCTGTTTTCATCAAGTTGCAATTATACACCACTTCTTTATTTTTAAGCAGAGACTAATCCAAATGTCACTTAATATGTGTGTGTGTGTGTTGATTTAGCATCCTTCTTTGTTGGCATTTATTTTATTTTCACTGTTACCAATTCCCTTTGTGCCTTGCTCGAGATGGAGGGGTCAAAATGTGAAATGCTCAATCAGGCAAACAGAATTTTGCAGGCTGAGCACCAGATTTTCCCACTTACCCAACCGCTTTATTCAGCTTATCCCCTTCCCCAAGAAAGAAGGATAAAACAGTGGTCTCTTGATTCGATGTGAGCATTATGACTTTCCCACTTTTAGTGCTAATCAATAATTGTTATAATTAAAATTGATAGCTGCAAATAACTTGGGACAAGGCTCTTGCCAGCATACTGATTGCGTATGGCTTCAAAAGATAGGCAGCAGTGTGGAACACTTATTTTCAATTTTGCTTTTAGCTGTAGCACAAATTGCTTTAGCTGTATCCAGCTGATTTAGACCTTGCCTGGAAGGTGACAAGATTAATTGAGAGTTGCACATTCATTGCTTACAGAATGGACTCTGTAATTGGAGAAATTTGTTAGTGCCTAGTTATAAAATAACAAATAGTTTGTGTTTTTCATGAGTTGTCTTTTATTGATTTGAAGCAGGCACAAACACACACACACACACACACACACACACACACACACACACACACACCAATATATATAATATATATATATATATTATATAGATATATATATATATATATATATATATATATATATATATATTAATATATATATATATATATATATATATAATATATATATATATATATATATATAAATATATACTATATATATATATATATATATATATATATATATATTTATATATATATATATATATTATGTGTGTGTATATGTATAAACGTATATATATAGCAGATAAATATATATATGTATTGCATGGGAGTATGTGTATATATAAAATATGTATGTGTATAAAAATAAAAACCAGCACACTCTCATAGAAATGCAATCTAGATGGAAAAAAACTGCAGTGAAACTCTTACTTAAAGTACCACAGAAATTGCAGTCAATATTCCGTACGCTGAAACATTACTCCAATAATGTTGATATTGATTATTTGGGGACCATTACAGAAAAGGCAAGTCTGTGTTATCTGTGATGTGACTAAGATTCGTAATAAAGTGCACACAAGCTCTTGTATATCCTCAGGCATTTTTTTAACAATTTTAAAGGGAAAAAAAGAAGCAGCTGCAGAGCAATATTGTTTTTAGCCCTTTTATTTTGTGTTGTGGATTTAGAAGCTGTGTCTAACAGAATAGCTTTTTTTTGCGTTAGGATGGTTTCTTTTTTTCTTTAAACCATTTCTTTTGAAATGTACTGTGTTTATTGCCCTCGCACATTAAAGAAAATGCTCACATGCTGTGCTTCAGGGACAACCTACTTAATCCATTTTTTGCCCACTCAGCTATTGTATGCTGCTGATTTCTGCTCAAAATTCTAGAAACAGTTTAAATGTTTGATTGTCCTGTCTTATATAATTTACCCTAATGGAATGTGTTCTCAAGGAAAGTTCCAACAGTATATTGTACAAATGAATGGTTTAAAATTTGACGGGGCTTACTGGTGATTGTGGTGGGGGTGGGTGTTGAAAAACTTTTTTTTTTCATTTTTTCAATTTCCATTCAAAATACCATTATACATGGCTAATCATATGTGAATTAGATGAAGGCAGCTTGCAAGTGCAGAACCTGTTTAAAATGCAGAACACATAGGAATGGATCTGAGCTATATGCTACACTGGATCATAAATATACTTTTTAAAAGCAGTTTTGAAATGCTAAGCCTTAATACAAATGATCACTATTATTAGGTGTAATTGTATAATATAATCTCTAGAGAAAGAACACCGTCCTACAAAGTACTTTAACCATATTGAATTTGCTTTGCTTTAAATTGAATACCCAAAGAGGCTTTTGAGTGTGATGTGTATTACTAGCACTTGTGCTTTTAACAAAAGAAATCACATTTTTGTGATACAGTAATCTTCACTGTTTACATTGAACACATTAGGTTTTTTTTGAATTATTTTCTTATAAATGAACATAGGGCTTTATTTTATAACAATTACTGGAATATCCTCTGAATTAGGTATATGGTGATTGCCTTCCTACAAAATATATGCCAAATATTGTGCTGTCTTCACAAAACATACCTGAAATATAACAAGAGTTAATAAGAAAACTTATTTTCTAATATTATCATTTTTTGTTGTAATTTAGTAATTACCTAATCAGAAATTTTATTTAGTGAAGTTGGTTTGCTGGTATTTACCCCTCACAGCTCCAGCACAAGGCCGAGTTGACTGGCTTTTTCTGCCTGACACTTGTTTTGTGAACAAGTTGCACGTTCTCCTTGCATCCATTTTGTTTTTTTTTCCAACATACAAAAGATATAATCATTAAATAAATTACATAATATTATGAGAGTATGCCCAATCCTTAACTGATCTCTGTTTTGAGCTCATTGATACCCAAAAAACCCTGTCTCAGAAAATTGAAGAAAGAATCAACGAAAGAAACACTACACTTGGGCAAGTTAAAATGTTGGTCTTTGAAATCTGAAAAATATACACTTCTGTTTCTGACCCTTTTTTTATGTTAGCATAACAACTATTGATATTTTATGTATGCTTGGAGATTGAAAACCTGTATTGTATCGTAGTACATCTACCACTATAGTGTTACTAGCCTATAAGCGAGAAGACGAAGGTGGTATGAGAATAATATTCTTAGACAAAACACCAGCAAATCTGGTGTCAAGCAAATAAGGGGATTGAATTGCCTTCTAGTATGTACTTTGGCATTATATTGAGGTTTAATTTATCTTTCAACACAAGCGATTGCCTTGCCTTCTGTATATGAGTTAGAGTGCAGGAATCTGGTACAGAATACTTGAAGGGAATATAATATTCTGAAGCGGTCAATCGTAAATAACGACTTTTGCTTGAGGCCACCGTTCATCTGTAATGCTGAGTGTACCTGAATAATTGGAGAAACAAACCAAAAGGAACTAATCTCCATACCCTTCCCCCCATGACCAAGTAAAATTGCACAAAAAAATCAAAACCTAGACACTACGGTGTAACAAATTAGAAGTTACCAAGTGCAAGACTAACCTTAACTGCAAAGTGTTCGTATAATATAATCACTTTTGTAAAATGTTGGTAACTGATAATGCAGCAGTAAATAGGACCGAAAAAAAAAATTTGATCTGCTCTTTCTCTACACATGCTGTCTTACTATTTACTTCAACATGCATATAGTATGATGACAACAAATAATCCCACACAACATATGTTTGTAATGAAACCAAGAGTTTTAGAGCTTTTAAACTGTTATTAAGTGGAAACAAACACATAGAAATACTGTCCATTATTACATTTATACTGGCAACTTTTTATCAAGGGGGGGGGGGTCCTACTGCTCCATGGTTATGATAGTCTTCAGCTTGTTGTTATGTGTTTTTACATTGTGTTAGAGGCCAGAGTTTCCTTTAGCATAATTGCAGGTTTTTAAGAAAACAAAAATGACACCTTTGTTTGCAAATATGCACCCAAAATCTTTTTATAGATGATTGGTGTCACTTATTGCTAATGTAGTTCTATTGAGGGGCATCAGGATTCACGTGGGAATTGACATGGACACTTTGAGTGGTGGGACAGGGAGGAACTACCATAATGATGTGAATCTGATGGATTTTTATTGAATTTATGTGCTGGTTGTGGAACGCTCATTAAAAACACTGTATCTAAATATATAAGTGAGCACCTTAGCTGAAGAACAGTGATTAACTTTGCAATAGTGTAATCTGATTTAACACTGAATGTTCTGAACAATAAGGAAAGATAAAGTGATATTCTGTCAAGTGGTAATCATTTGATGTTATGTTAGCTTCATTTCCCAGGGTGTAAACTTGTTCAACTTCCATAAGCCTTGCATGTAGGGCTGGATCTTTAGAAATAGCTAGCAAACATTCTGAATGAGAATCAGCTTTCCTTTCTGGAAGATGCTCTTCCCACATCTCATGTCTGAATGGAACTTTTTAAAGTTAGTGATAGTGGTAGTGATTGCAAGGAGCTGTAGCTCAAAAGGAGGTTGGTGTCTAATCTGTTGGTGAGCCATTCAATTAAAGAAAGAAGAGCCCTGTAGATATGGTTTTTTGGAGGAATGGAAGGGTGCACTTTAAAGAACTGCTGAACCCAGAAGACTCTCCACACCTTGGAGAAGACTGGTTTAAAAAAGTATTTAATTGGGTCCAATTGCTGAAGTTGAGAGGGGCCACAGGATCAAGGGTACTTTGGTAGATGATACCTACCTAGAAGTGTTGATTATTTGTTGAATATTGTTAAGATTCCCGGTTGATATCCATGTTTAAGTTTTCAATGCAAAAATGGCCCTTTTTTCAAATGACCTGATTAGAAAGTGTTTTTCCAGTAACAGAGAGACTTACACACTTCTTAGCTTTTTCAGGGAAACTCTGCAAAGGTGCCAGAAAGAAGCCTTGATTTAATAGTTATATCTAAGATTCAAGAGGAGCAATATGAACTACAGTACAATATCTTGTATGCTAGCTGTAGTGTCGTATCTAGTTAGGTTATCGTGGGAAAGAATAGGGCCGCTATGCATGTCATCTGGTCCACGCAGAAGTTATCTATAGATCAGTGGTCTCAGACTCTGGTCCTGGAGGGCTGCAGTGGCTGCATATTTTCATTCTAACTATTTTCTTAATTAGTGACCTGTTTTTGCTACTAATTAACTTCTATGAATTAATTTTAATTGACTTGCTCATGAAGACTCACTTGTTGTTCTTTTTCCCTTAATTAGCAGCCAAAACAATAACGAGATACAAAACGAGCTAATACATGACCAGCAAACTGTGTCCATCATACAAATATCTGAAAATAAAGAAAAATGAAGGTCTCAGGAATGTTGATCTGCTCAGGTCCACAAAACATGCACAATGAGAGCAGCAACAAGCCATAGAATTAAAGAATGGGTTGTAATTAAACAACAAGAATCAACTCCTAATTAAGCAACTGGTAGGAGTCAAATTGGTTGGAGTTTGGGGCCCTCACTTAGTTGGTCTTCTGTTGGCTCACACCACTTCACATATGATTTTTGTTTGGTGCCATTTAGAAAAAAGAACTGAAGCAATTCAGAGCAATAAATCCTACAAAACAAGTCTATTAAAATGAAAGGAAAAAGAGTTTAATTAGTAGCAAATTAAGAAAGAGTTTAGAATGAAAATCTGCACCCACAGCAGCCCTTCAAGACTGGAGTTTTGAGACCCACTGCTATAGATTGTTAATTGAATCCATTTACAATGCATGTAGGACCCCAGAAAATTAAGTCTTGCCTCCTCAACAATACACTCTTTTTAGCATATTAAAGCACAGATTGTGCTTGGAGAGATCCAGTTTGTACAACTGACCAGATGGTTGCATCTCTGGTTACTTGACATCAACCACTTATCCAGATTAGGCTCAAAAGGAGTCAGTACCTAACCTGGAAACATACAGTACAATGCTGAAACCATTACTGGATAGGGTGCTACACCCAATCTTGCACACACTGGGACAATTAAAAGTTTTTAGATAGATAGATAGATAGATAGATAGATAGATAGATAGATAGATAGATAGATAGATAGATAGATAGATAGATAGATAGATAGATAGATAGATAATACTTTATTAATCCCAAGGGGAAATTCACATTTTAACTTAACATTTTTAATTAACCCAACATGCATGTGTTTGGGATGTGGGAGAAAAACTGGTGTGTCCAGAGTAACACCGATTGTAATAGATCACTCTGCTTCCTTATGACTTTCAGTCTTGGAGCTCAAAGAAAGCCCAGGAGATAGATTAAAGAGCCCCAGATGCCTAAAAAAGTGTGTTTTGTTTTCCTCAGGTATAGACTGGAAGTTGCTGCTAAATGGACACACCCAAGAAGGATAAGGAAGCATATAGGAAGAAGATAAGCCCCAGTAGGTCAACAGAGGGGCACCTCAGGACCGCCTCTTTTAGTCACCTGACTCAAGAGAGCCTTATAAATAGAATCAACTTGGAGAAATCAGTTCACAATCACATGCTGCCATAGTAGGCACTCTAATCTTTGGAGAGTGTACCATTTGCCTATTTTTAAAATAAATCCCATAAAGATGGTCTAAAAGGACATTTGGTATTCAAACAGGAAGGATTGGTTGCATTGGTGACTTTATGTAGTGTGATAAGGATGAGGCAAAAACATTGTAAAGGTTTAGGGCAGCCACCCGTATATTGTTCCACGGCTGCTAAAATAGGTTTAAAGATAAACAGAGACTTTCAATGATCTGAGTCCAAAACAGAACTGATTGTATGGAGGCAAGATGGTGGTTTTAAAGGCCAGTAAAGGAAGTGACGTTATCATTGGATCTGGAACCGGAAGTGACATCAACGTCAGGACCGTGGAAGTGGTGTTGTTGGGAACGGAAATGATGTCTTCAGAGGCACCAGAACCTGGCGGGATATCCTGAGAATGGTCTGCAAGGAACTGAGAGAGACAATCAGTGCACCCCTCCGGCCCCTGGTCTGTTGTGGAATTACAATTACTCAGGCCCTTTAACTGCCTCCTACTCGCACGAGTGTGACAGTAGAAACTAATAGGACATGAACACACAACAATAAGGCCAGGAGAGATGTCACATAATGGAGATGTCCAAAACCCACTATTACCACTTTAAAATCTAAAATTACTGTTCTCTCGTAGGGGGAGCAATTTTCCCAGAATAAGGAATTGAAATAACTCATGTCCTTGTTCTCGAGTGAGGGCAGAGAAGAGTGAGGATTGACCAGTAGGCTGACATAGTGGTAGCAGGTTAAATGACAGCCAATTGGTTTAACGTAGGAACAGCCCAACTCTCTTAGAGGACCCAACAATAAAAGCCACCACTTCTCTGTTTGGAGAAGAGCCAATTTATGGTAGCTATCTATTCAGGATGAGGTCTGAACACTTCCCATAGTAAATGTACTGAATGTGGCCCTCTGGGTCAGATCCAGAATAACCTAAAAAAGATTATATTCTATTACTGGCCCCAGAGACTCAGGGGAAATGTAAATTAAGTTAAATGTAAAATAGTAGAAATGCAAAATGTAAAATGATGATTGTTCCTAGAGACAGAATAGCCTGGTCAGTGCTACTCAGACTTTTACCTCAGCGAATTACACCTGAAGAAGTACATAAAAATGAGGATGAGATATATTTATTTCATAAATGTTTTTCAATCTTTTGAAACAAACTAAAAATAAGTAACAATTTGCTCCAGAAAGTCTCAAAATCATTATATCTTTTTGAAAGATTAAAGGCAAAAAAAAATCAATAGGTGCAGCTGTGCTCTGGTTAAAAGAAAAAAAGCAATTACTATAGTTTTTCCCGTGGCTCACCGCAAAAGCATTGCAATATTAGTTGAAGACAGGTCACATGCTTTTAACTGGAACCATTCCTTTAGGGCATGTGTCCACAGAGGATAAGCAGAGGCTAACCAAGATGAACTTTGTCTTTCATGGTTCAGTAGCGAGGTGCAATCAGCTGCTTATGTTGGTTGACAAAAAGAAATCAACCGGCTGACATTGGGATCTGAGGAATTGAACCATTGATTGCTTTGGAACTGAGGGGTTAAGGCTATAAGATGATAAATGAAAACGGTGGCATAGAATAAATATTAAATAAACTTTAGAAAAATTGTCTCCTTGAATTTACAATAAATTTGTATTATTTTACATAAGAAACATAATTCATTAAACTTATTATTTCACAGAGTGCTTTATTTGGAGAATAAGAACATTCATATAAGACCATTCTACTGAAATGATGGCTGACAGCTTTAATTACCATTACTCAAAACAACTGGAACATTTGTTTGTAGTTGATAAATATGCATCAAGAACAGAAATATTTAAAATAATGCATGTTTAAACAATTATGTAATTTTAATATTTACAGATGAATTGTTTTATATCTTCTTTATATGTATTTTTTGAGTGATGGTGAAAAAGAAGGCGCATTATGTTAGTGCTCATCAATATTTCATATTTATATACAGTACATTAAATATATATACAATTTTTCTGTCTTAATACCTGTACTTTTTAGTGCTTTCAAAGCCAAGTTAACTCAATTCAGGGATGCCTGTAGCTGGAATCTTTACCAATAGCATGGAGCTCAAGGTAGGGACCATTTAGGTGGCATCCCCAGATTGCAGAAAATAATCATTGGCTCCTGAGCAGTTCAGTGACATACAGTATATCATATATTTGGGAGTGTGAAAAAACCTACATGAACACAGACAGAATGTACTGCCGCAAGTGTGGCAGTTTGGATTTGATGAAGATAACCATAAGATACATGTACTTAGAAAAAGGTAGGGGTCAGAAGTGAGAGATAAGCCAAAACCTAAATGAAGAAATCAAAAAGTACAAATAGGATCAAACACTGGGAAGTCTTTTTAGCAAAATGTAGCCTCTTAGAAAGTCACGGAGTAATGTATTTATCAGCAAAGTCAGAAACCCTGGAAATGCCATGGTTGACCTTTATACGGTCACTTGTTTGACGGCAGAAACATCATGCTTTCCAAAGAATTCTAGGTAACATTATCAGGTTGACAGCTGGACACAAATGTCACAAAATGTTGACACCCACATAAAACCAGATATGATGTTGTGGTAAGATGGTAAAAAAATCCAACATAATCAAGAATATGAAATGTAAAATCCTTTAATCCTTGATGAAATTAATGAATAAAAGTATTATAATGTGTAATAATTAATAAATGTATTCATTATTGAAAGTATAGAAAAAAATGTAAAAGTATACTGACCACAACACAGTCACACGCAATGAACACATAGCAAAAATATTAATGTCATACTAACTAATGTCATACTGTCAGAGCCACCTTAGTTCATTAATGGTCACTGAAGGTCACAATCTATTGTAAGATTGTCTTAGGGCTGATCACAGGACAAACACTTAAGCACAACCAATTGATAGTAACCAATTTGTCTACAGTGAGGATAACATGGGGAAAAGCCAGGGTTCCCAGAGTAAACGTACATGGTCACAAGAGGAATGAAAATTCTCCACAAAGACATTGATGATTCCAGCTCAATATTATATTGGTTTAACATCGCATGTCACAATTTGACACTGAATAGCATTGTCCCAAAACTTAAAATGAAATATAAAGCTCAGATGGCTCAGAGATTATGTGCTCCCTGCCTGATCGGACCCTTGTGATAAAATAATTGAGCCTTGACACAAAAAAGAGGTTTGGGGCAGCCTCCCGTATACTTGGAAAATGGCTGCTAAAGCAAAAAGGTTGCAAAAAATGGTCTTTACAGACGAGAGTCCAAAACAGAACTGAGATTTGGTACAGACATGGTGGGTTTTAAAGATGGAAGGAGGAAATGACATCGTGAGGGCTGGAACCGGAAGTGACGTTAAAAGGCCCAGGCGGTAATTCCCGCATTTGGTTTGTAGGGAAAAGAGAGAAATGAGCAGTGCACTGTGCCACCCCCTGGTCTGACCGGGAATTACCTTCTTTCGAGCCCTTTAGCTGCCCTCCATGTGCACGTGTGTGACACCTTGCATTATGGGTTCAAATCCCACACCTAATCTTTGTCTGTGTGGGAGTTTGCATGCTTTCTCTGGGTCAGTATAATTAAGTTTTTCTCTGATGCCCCCAAAGATATGCATGGTAGGTTATTTGTTACATTTAAATTGCCCCCAGTTTGAATGAATTCTGTATTTGTGATCATGTGTGACATGCAATTGGCTGCCATGTCCATGGCATTGTTCCCACATGCCCTATGCTTGTGTTTTCCACAACCTTCAAGTGGATTGGGGGTTTAAGAATGGTGTTTTGTACTCATAGGTAAAACATCCAGAAGAGCTAATTTCTGATGTATGTTAAATTAGAAAAAATACATACAGTAGTTTTATTATACTTTGAAAATTTAATTTCTTAACAGATTTAAGTGCAACAACATATGTTGCTTTTTCAAATGTAAGATACTGTATGCAAGAATAAAACAGAAGAATTGATACTGCTGAGAACTCAACTGCATATAACAGAAGCACAAATAGAAAACTAATAAAGAGGTTAAAAATTCATGAGATGGATTTAAAAATGTGAATTGAGGTAAAGTGTACCAGGAAAATGATCGAGAAACTGAGAAATCAAAACTAACTTTAGTTGAAATTAACAAGCCAAAGTTCTGAAACTAACCTGCAAATCTTTCCTCTAATTATGGCTATAAGAAGTCTTTCTTGAGACAAAACCAGTACACAGATCACAGTGTGTTGCCAATATATAGTGACCAACTGAGCTACCTGTCTAAGACAGGGTGAAATTAATTATGTAATTAACGTGTTTTTTATTTGATACATTGTTTATCCATTTGGTCTGATATACACACCCAATCCCTTTCACTCGTCCTTTTTTGCATAGAGCCGCCTGTTTTCGTTGCTTCCTCTTGTCATTGCTTGTCAAATGGACCACTCCTATAGTCAAAGTGTCTTGCTGGGAAAATGCAATGGTGATCGCCACTGCATTGGCCGGGTTTAGGCTAGAATGACTCTAGCCTAGTCATGGGTTTTGGTTTCCCGAGGTGTGCGTCTATTTATTTTTATATTCACTCATTCATTACCCACAATGCACAGTTATCAGTCATTAGCAATACACCTATAGGCCTCATTTACGTGGCCTGAGCGGGTGCAAGAACGTTGCTATCACGTTGCTACTGCCAGCACATAAAGTTGAACAAAAGAATAAGCTGATAAGACCAATTTTCTTATTTTTAGACGATTATTTGGAAGTTCATTTTTGAGTTTTTTGACTCTTCTTTTAACGTGATTTGACATGATTTTTCTTCCTAACCCTAGTAACCACGTAGACAAACAGGTATACAAACACATGCACACACAGACACAAGCTTAGATACTTGTCCTTTTATTAAGGTGGATAAGCTGATTTCTTCCTGTCTGGCAGTTACTCTTTGTTGGATGTTTTCAGTGTTAACGTTTGCAGATCACCATCTATTGGAATGTATTTTGTTATGCATGTAGCAATAAAATGCATTGTATTTTTTATTCGAACAGATGGCACATGATAAAAGTTTGCACTGCTTTTACGAATCTCATACCCAATGGCATATAATAGAGTCATAGTAACCAGAATACCCAGATACACAGACACTTGTCATTTAATCAACCTTTAAACTGCTGGAACTGGCTATAGTCAGTTCCCAATGCAACTTGCCTGCATGCCAGAGCCGAGTATATTCAGCGACATACATTTGGCAACGTACATTCATTGAACGCCACAACTGGCTATAATCACTTCCCAGTGCAATTTGCCAGCACGCCGGAGCTGATCAGTCAGTGGCGTACATTCGTAGAGCAGCCATCTCATGACAACTGCCGCCCCCTGCAGCACTGCAGCCTCACTGTCCCTGAGATTCAGCTGCTGCACTAGACTAGCCTACAAGCATCAGTGTTGGCCTCTGTGTGCTTGCGTGCAGCCAGTTCAAGCGCAGTTGGCTCGGTGATTTACTGAATTTCATCAATGGTGTCAATTGCACCTTGTACATTTTGTTCCAGTAGTTTTTTAAATAGTTTTTACAGTTCATTGGCAGTGTGCAAAATAATCAGTGTTGCAGTAATTGTGATGCTCTTTGCATGGAAAAAAATGAGTTTTACATTAAAATTTCACTTTTTCTTTGTGAATTGTGACGTTTACTTAAAAAGTGTAGCAAAAAAGTATTTGGCATCCAGAGGTGCATTAAACCCCAAGTATGTGGCAATTTAATGGTTAAAGTGTTTGGCACCATGATGTAATGGCTCTAATAAAGTAGCAAAGACAGTGAGAAGTGTTGGGGCCCCCGTAGATAGATAGATAGATAGATAGATAGATAGATAGATAGATAGATAGATAGATAGATAGATAGATAGATAGATAGATAGATAGATAGATAGATAGATAGATAGATAGATAGATAGATAGATAGATACTTTATTAATCCCAATGGGAAATTCACATTCTTCAGCAGCAGCATACTGATACAATAAATAATATTAAATTAAAGAATGATAATAATACAGGTGAAAAAAAACAGACAATAACTATGTATAATGTTAAATATTAACGTTTACCCCCCCTGGTGGAATTAAAGAGTCGCATAGTTTGGGGGAGGAACGATCTCCTCAATCTGTCTGTGGAGCAGGACAGTGACAGCAGTCTGTCGCTGAAGCTGCTCTTCTGTCTGGAGATGATACTATTAAGTGGATGCAGTGGATTCTCCATAATTGATAGGAGCCTTCTGAGCGCCCTTCGCTCTGCAACAGATGTTAAACTGTCCAGCTCCATGCCAACAATAGAGCCTGCCTTCCTCACCAGTTTGTCCAGGCGTGAGGCGTCTTTCCTCTTAATGCTGCCTCCCCAGCACACCACTGCGTAGAAGAGGGCGCTCGCCACAACTGTTTGATAGAACATCTGCAGCATCTTATTGCAGATGTTGAAGGAAGCCAGCCTTCTAAGGAAGTATAACCGGCTTTGTCCTTTCTTGCACAGCGCATCAGTATTGGCAGTCCAGTCTAATTTATCATCCGTAGGCAAACTCTATGTAATTGTTGTCTCAAAAAGGCAAATAAAACATGAGTTAAAGTGTTACTTTACATCTTTTCAGAAGGGAGTCTGGATACAATTGCCAAAGATGGCAATTCCTTCCATTAAGACTGGCAAGAAGAGGCGGGTCCAGGTGGATGGACACCAGGAAGTGACATCGGTGGTGGAAAGAGAGGGAGAGAAAGACAAGGAGTGTCATCCCCTGGAGCAGCAGAGAAGTAACGTCAGCAGAGCTCTTAAACTCTCCACTATATGCACACATGTGACAGGCGAATGCACATGAGCAGAAACCATGACCAGCAAATGTCAGTGATCACTTAACAGATATCCAAAAAAAATAAAACATTGATCCAAATAAAAAAAAAGTGTAGAAATTATGCCAAAACAATGACAGAACAACCTTTCGAAAAAAACTGCATAAGTGTAAGCAAATCTAAACATTGCAAAATTGTTTTAATTCCAGGTGACAGCTGCTTCTTGAACCCTTTTACTTGCAATTCTTTCCCTCTGTCAGCCTCTTGTATCTCGGTTTCCCTACTAGTGACCATGTGTCCCACCCTAGCCCCTGACTCTTTGGCAGTGAGCAGTCATTAAAACCCACTGTGGGGTTATTTATAGAATAATCCCTAGATTTATTTTACAGGATCACAGGCACCCCAGTTAAATTCCACACCTGTCACTTCAAAATGCTCTCTGGCAGCCCTCAGACATACAGTACAGCATTCATGAGCTCCTATTTATGTTTAAAAGAGTAGGCACTCACAGTGGTTTTGGGGATGCCTGTTTATGTTGGTAGGAAATTACTATTCTTGTGGAGGACTTTTTCTGGATTTGTTTCAGTCTATCTGTGAACATCCACAGGCTGTCTACCCAAATAACTTTGGAAAGACATTTTCCATCTTCCAGTGTTGAGTTCTCTCTATCTGTGTTGTCCAGTTCTTGTGCTCTCAGCATGGCCTTTCTGACCCCGAAAACTCCTACCAACACATCCCTTTCAAAATTCTGCTTTTCCAATTTAAAAGTTTTCAAATCAATGTAGATGTTTAAATAATAAATCCTTTGCATGTGCAGCAATTAATAGTTTTTACATTACTCAGTACAGATTAGACAAAAACCCTGCCTCAATATTCATCTTTGACAAAAAAAGCTTAGATTCTAAAGGCAGAACATATTCAATTCAATTAGATGTATTTGAAACAGCAGAAGCTCAGTTGCTGTATAAATTTCCAAATATAATAACGAAAGCTCAAAATTATATTAAGTAAAACACAAAAGCAACTAATAAAGTAGAAAAAAGATGATGGAAGAAATTCATATCCAAGTATATTAGGTCTTTGTATTCCAAAACATAAATTTAAGGTTGAAAGTCTCTAGAATAACAAATTATACATTTGCTGTTTATGTTATGTATTTTTGTTTTTCTCTGTTCTCTGAAACTCAAAGTGGCAAGGATCATATGGCCTACATGTTACTTCAATGTGTGAAATATCCATCCATCCATCCATCCATCCATTTTCCAACCCGCTGAATCCGAACACCGGGTCACGGGGGTCTGCTGGAGCCAATCCCAGCCAACACAGGGCACAAGGCAGGAACCAATCCCGGGCAGGGTGCCAACCCACCGCAGGACACACACAAACACCCACACACCAAGCACACACTAGGGCCAATTTAGAACCGCCAATCCATCTAACCTGCATGTCTTTGGAATGTGGGAGGAAACCGGAGCGCCCGGAGGAAACCCACGCAGACACGGGGAGAACATGCAAACTGCACGCAGGGAGGACCCGGGAATCGAACCCAGGTCCCCAGATCTCCCAGCTGCGAGGCAGCAGCGCTACCCACTGCGCCACCGTGCCGCCTGTGTGAAATATGATCATCTTTTATCAAACATGTCATCACTTCTTCCTCAAGATTTATTATCTCCATTTAAGAAACAACCACATGCATAACTACAGTATGTGAACATAAGATAATGCTGGAAGAAAAACTAACCTTCAATGTATCAAGGAATATAAAAAAATCATCAGGTCTACAAGTATGTCCAGTTATGAGATAATAAATAAGTTTTGCGAATAAATTCTCTCATATCTGGAAATAATGGGAAATTTACATCCAGAAATAGAGTGTCTGGATTAGTGAAATACACTTTTAAATTTTCAAAAATAAATCATCCTTGGAGTACAGTACAGTAAAAAGGGCACTGTGATAATCCAAATAGTTGTGTGATGTTGGTGGGGACTACACAAGCTTAACCCCTCCATGAATCCAATGCATCAGTATTTCTTATGCCAGCTTCAATTTGACCAAAAAATACATAAATATATACAACGTAATAAATAATACATATCATCATCATCATCATTATCATTGCCTGACACCCCTCCTGGGGCATAGGCTGTCGACAAAGTTCCTCTAGTCATCTCTGTCCTCTGCCTTGTCTTCAGCTGGCTCTAGTTGTATCTGTCCCACCTTCTTTGTCAGTGATACTTCCCAGGTAGGTGAATGTTTCCACTTCTTCCAAAGCTTCCTCTTCCAGCATCACCTGGTTTATGTTGCTTGTATTGATCTTCAGGATCTTGGTGTTCCATTTGTGTATATTGATTCCTACTTGTGCTGAGGTACCTCCATAAATACCTAGTATCTACATAAATAAATAATAAGCACATATCGCAAATGTAGCTATAATCTTGAAAGTGAATGTCTAGGGGTATCTTCAGTCTCTTTGTTGCTTATCACAAAAGCACACATTTACATTTTCTGAAGGCAAAATTAGGTCATCACACAACAGCTTCTGTGTGAGGTCTGAGTGATGCTGATGATGGTCAAGCTACTTATATGTTGTTGTCCATGGATAACCTCATGTATTTCTTGGTAAGCTTATGTTTTAAAAACCTGGTAACTGGAGGGTTGCTGTAATCTGGATGGTAACCCATAGATTTGGACTTCAATGGTATTTCCTTTATAAATTAAGGCCTAATTAGTTGTTAATAATAATAATAATAAAAATAATAATTGCTGTTGTTGTAAATAATAATAATAATAATTGTTGTTGTAGTAAATAATAATAATAACAATAATAATAATAATAATAATGGTCCAGGGTATCAATGCACTATTACTCTTTGTTACTTGATACACCCAACAGTATTGCTTGTGACATGTGATGCAACAACAACAAAAAAAATTGTAATACCACTACTAATACTACTACTGCTACTACTACTACTAATAATAATAATCTTATATATTAAACATCTATGCGTGGAAGTGTGTGTGTCTGTCCAGTAAGTAAGAGGTAAGTAAGAGGTGGAGTCTGGGTAAGACCTCCACTGCCGAGGAAATAGAAACTCGCTTAGCCGCTAATACACAAGCGAGGCCAGCATGTCGGAAAAACGTAACCTCTGAAGAAAGAGTCACTCACTTAGCCGCTATTACAGAAGCGAGGCGGGCACATTGGCAAAACGGCATCCCTTTTACTTTTCCTCCCGCTGCTAATACACAAATGAGGCGAGCACATCGCAAAATGAAACTTCCCAGGAGTGAGATACCCAGAGTAGTTCCTTTCAATTACCTGACATCTCTACACTTCAATTTTTTTGTGATGATTTCAGCAGTTTCTAGGACCCTGGGCTTTTTACAGCATGGGCTTACACAACTAGTAATAATATATAAAATACTACTTAAATAAAATTAAAACTAATACTACTGAACATGCTTAAATCACTTACTAAATGCAGTAAATGCAGGGTCAAAATGAAGCTGACTATATAAAGATTTTAAAAATGAACATGTGAATATGTCATCCACACTTATGAATTTAGCTTTTTGTCCTTCCAATGACAGCAGATAGAAAACCAAATTAGTGATGTTAGCTGCCAAAAAACAAACCAACAAATGAAATTAATCTGACCTACAGTAATTGCTCTTTTTCTATATTAAAGTTGCTTACGTGGTGTTTTCTCACAATTCACCCAATAGCTAAATGGGCACAGCCTGTGTTTTGGGACAATTTACAAACATGTCTTCAATGCAACAACACTCAGGGCACTTCATATGTCAACTAACGTTAGCAGCCTTAAACAACGTGTGTAGGTCCTGAGGTCTATCTGGTAGTAATAATTAATCCACAACCATGTGTCAGTTAGGTACTGTAACATCAGATGATATCTGTTAAACACTTGATATCTAAACTATTACACATAATGTTACTCAACTATTACTCCAGTAAACTGCTAGCTTTAGTAAAGTAGCAGTTGAAGTAAAGTTAGTTCGCTTACTCTGAAGTGACAGGGTCTCCTGCACCGTAGTAGTACAGAGGAACGCTCCTAATGCCAGTGTGGATCTGTAAGTCTTTTTCAGACCTTTGATGTACTCTTCCCTTGCCAATGGCTATTACGGTACAACCGTAATCCTGTTACCTGGTAAATCTTTCACAATGCTTTTTTTAAATGAAGGTTATTTAAGTTTGATATACTAAAACACTAAGAGGTACAATTTCAGTGTCAAGTTTGCCCAATTACATTCAATCAGAGTTCAAGATACTCTATTATTTGAAAACCTTATTATGTAAAACTGTGCAGATAAGTATTAGAATTTGAATTGCATTAATATCATTAAGTTAATTAAAAAACAAATACACTGCAAACAGGGCTCTTTTGATATCCACACTTCATCTACCTGTGAAAATTACAATTGTAAATAAATTGGTTGGCAACAGGACACATTTACCAGGGGGGGTACTTGATTTTCACAGGGGCGTACAAATATAGCCCACATAATTTTCAATTTACAAGAAATATTCATGAGAATGCATTAGCAGAACTTCACCCTGTGCAAAGGAACCTCACAGGATCACTTGCAACAAGGCAAATGTAGGTTGTATTGATCAAACTTGTGTACTGGGGACACCAGAAAGCACTTGAGCTCACACACACAGAAACCAATCCAGCCATGTTAATTTCGATTCACAATAAATATGCCTGAAAATGCAACCAGTTCTAACAAACAGAACTTCGTCCTACACAATGCAATGCAGCACCATCTCACTGTAATAAGCCAAAGGCAGGCTGTATTGATGAAACATGTAAAAGATGGCACTTTTTGCTTTTCATTCCTCTTTTTCAATATTTATCGCTAGTTTATTTATAATTGTATTCCCTTTCTTTAATGAGTTCCTATCTGGTACAACCAGTATCAAATACTTTACTGCATTGTATTTTGAGTTGCCTTTTCTGGCCATATTTTTATCATTGTTGCCTTAAACTCATCCACAGACATTGTGAAGCTCAGGAGATTGTTGTGACGAAAAACTCTCCCTGGATTCATAATTATATTTTACACAGTGGTGCATGAAAAAGTAGCCATATGAACAGTATGAAGCGTCATGCTAGTTATAGCAGCGAACAAATGAAGTCAGGTGAAGTCAGTGGGAAGACTCTATGCGAGTTTTGTTTCATTTGGTTAGTTTTTGTTTTCTGTGTGCATGCTGGTGAGGAACCATTTATTGGATAAACACATTTTATTGCTGACCTCTGTGTGTTTAATCGGCCACATCAAGATCACATGTGAGGGATTTATGGAATAATATCACCCAGTGAATCTCACAATTTAATAATCACCGAGAATGTGGCACCAAAATCATGTAACCCTTCCATTCGTTGTCCTGTGGTTGTAACCAACATTGCGAATCATATGGAAAGAAGTTCTCTTAAGTCAATGTGGCCATTATCACAACTGATGAGTGTGTCAAGAACGTCAGGTCAGCATGTTCTCCATGATTTGTGAACTATATTTTCACTAATATAACTGAATCTTTGTCTTCCCAATGGAAAGCTTGTAATACATTCGTTTTGGAGGCGTTCTTTAAGCATTTTGAATATTTGGATGTTCAGATGGGTAACATTTATGAGGCATTAACAAAGCCTGCTGTTTCTTTATGTTTATTAACAGAAAAGGTCAAAGATAATGCCTGTATCTCCCTTTATATACTAGCTGCCTGTTTAATCTACACTTAGCTTATCAGTCATTTCCCTTTTGTGAGTATAGACAGTATAGACAGTTAGTGCAATCTGAATTCATTAGTTATGGAGTTCAGGAGTTCAGCCTTCCACAATTGTAGTCATGCATAATTCTTTATTCATGTTCAAACCACTATTTTCTTTGACTTCTGACACTTCATTTGATAGTGCAATAGCCTCAAACCTGTCCAGTATTGATCTTCTTATTCTCAATAGTATGATCACATGCCTGGTGGCATTTTAATATTAACCTGCTATTTTTTGTTGAATAGCTTCAAAAATGTGTTGCATTTAACCGTACTGTGATGTATTCAGGTGCTTTATATGCCATAGGTATAACAAGGCTCTATTACTAATTCAAAATGCTTAAAAAGGGTAACAAAAGAATATGACTTTAGATTTTCTGAGATGTTAAATGCTTAACTGGATTGACCATTCCAAGGTAAGGCGGAATTTAATCAATTACTGCAGAAAAAAGCCGATGGGTCTTAACTGTATTGGAAATTGGCAGACCACATTAAAAAAAAAGTAGATTAACAATGGTGCTTCAGAGTTAGCGTAGATTTAAACCTTGTTAAAAATGGTGATTGCCTTTTTTCCGGGATAAAAATGTTTTTTAAAAAATTAAAATGCTATGAATAACAGTCATAACATAATTGTCTAAGAAGGTGATGGCTACACTGTATGCTGCGTGTCCTGTTGCTTTTCTACACAGTTTCCCTTTTCATTTCATTGTTAATTCAAGTACATAAATGCAAATAAGAATACAAGCACTGATCACGTCTATCCATCTTCTTAGCCTGCTGCTTCCATTAAATGTTCATTGGGAGGTTTACCCCATTTTATTTATTGTAATAGTTAAATGGAGGTCAGTGTGCCCAGGCTTACCTTTGGGCTGTTATCCCCTACCCTAACACCTATTATCACAGTAGTGGATACAAGGCGAAAAATAATCAACTATGCTAATGTACAGTTTTAAGTATTAGAAACCAAAGGAAAGCCCACACTGACATGGTGAAAACATGCAAATCCACATACACAGAAGCTGAGGCAGGAATCTCACCAAAGTCCGCGTAGTTTTGAGAAAGCAGAGCTCAGGTCCGGCTTTAGTTTTTTTGCTGCCCTAGGTGAAGTTGAAAAAGTTACACCCAAACCACAGAGTTGGAAGGCAATGGCTTTTTGGATATTACATGAAGAAGTTTTCCCCCTTGGAGTTTTGATCGTAATATTACACAGAAATTGTATTGAAGACTGGGGGAGGCAGTCTCCCTTGGTATTGTATTGAGTCTGAGTGGTTGTAATCCTGAGTTTGTGATTCACATTATTAAATTCTGAGAAGGAAATATTTTTTTGAAGTTAAATCAAGGCTACCTGAAAGATTAAGTTTTCCAAGGAGCTTCGGTCTGTAGGTATTTTTGAAGAAGCATACCTGTAACAGCCAATCTTAGAAAGTAAAACTTTGAGTTAAACTCATATTAGAGTTCGGTTAATTTCAATAGAATATAAATTTCTTTCATAGTCATAGACAGTGGTATTGTCTTTTCCTCCTGTAAGTTAGTAAGAGATAGAACTTTCTTGCTATAACTAAGATACGGTGTCTTAATTGAGTCAGTTGTTGTTTAGAACAGGTCCCAGTAAAAAGGGACTTAAAAGACCATTTTCAGTTTAGAAATGGGATAGGAATGCAGTTTTCTGACTGTTTTGAAATGGTTCAGAAACGTTTTGAAGAGATTTGTAATGATTAGAAATGTAACAAGATTTATAAGCTTTGACACAAACTTTTCTAATGTTTGGCATTTTAATTTTTTATTTTTTGTGTGAACTGTTTTACTTTGAATTTTAACTAAAACTTTTAAAAGCAAAGATATTTTGTCTGTGGAATTATTTCAGGCTTTTGTTGAATCCCATTTTTGATGCTAGAGCTGCTGAACTTTGGTAATTTTGTGAAAATGCAGCTACAATACCCTTTACACTATTTTGACTACTCTTTCACTTACAGAATTGGTTATTATGCTACATTGAGATCAATTTCCCGAGTAACAAGCACGTTGTGTCGCACAGATGTTAGTGCTTTTGGCTCACAGGTCCAGGATGGTAGATTTGATTCACTTTCTGACTTTGCTTTTCTATTTAACCGCAGATCCCAAACAGGGTGCACATTAGGTTAATTGGTGGGTGAGTGAGCGTGAGCATGGGATGGACCGCCATAATGTTCTGGTTTGATTTCTGCCTTGCCTCTGATGTATAAAGATAAAATTGATCCTGTAATAAAAAAAAAACAGATTTAGAGAATTAATGGGCAGATGGATGGATGACAAGTATGTTAAATTACCTTCATAACAGCTTGACATACAATATACATTGTTGCCATTTGGAAAACTTGAATGCTTTAAACTCCATTTTCTGTTATTTTACTCTATGCTTCAGTGGTAATAATCCATAGCGATGAAATATTGCTTGTCGTGTTTATAAAGCATGTGGCCTTTTCTTGAGAGAGTTCAATCGCTGCTCATTTATGAACTGTGGTTAATCACACAATCTACTGAAAATGGACCTTGAACTCACTAGGATTTTTACAAGTGAATAAAATAATGGTATTTAATGAAATTCTAATTTCACAGGCAATGTGCTCATATGAACATCATAATAACTACCTTTATTTTAACAAATGTTTAAAGGATTCTTAACAGAATCTTACCATTCATCTGTAAACTTATTAAAATGGCACAAACGTTGCTGACATAATTAAATAAACACGATTAGTTTACATATTTAACTTTTATTAGACACTGCAATTTAAATTTTCAGTACCTATAAAAAGAGTTATTGGTGCTTTTTTTCTTTTTGCTTTATGAATAAACTGGGATTTAGACGGAGAAAGGGGAATATGTTTTGCTTGTAATTTGTTTAGAGGTTATTTCCAATATTAGTGCACAAACAGTTTTCCATAAGCAACACCACTTTTTCAGTAAGTAGCTTCTTTTGTTACTAGATGCACAGGCATGATGGGATTACACATCTGTTTATTATTGAAATACAACACTTTATAAGTGCAAATGAAATGTTGCTAAGCTGTTATACTTCAGGCTTTTTTCTCTTAAATTCTCAGCTTACCTTATTTGTTTGTGATTTCTACATTTGTCGCATTGTTCTTTTTTTTTAACATTAATTTATGTTAAGCCTTAGAAAGACAATTGTGTTTTAACATAGCATATCATAACATTCTGAAACCCACTTAATTGAGTTCAGGGGCATAGGGGGTATTAGGCTTGTGTCAGGAAACAGCTCTGTACAAGGAGCTAGTCCATCACAGGGTCCACTCATGTACACACCCTCACTCACAATGGGGTGATTTTAGAGTCTCTAATTAGCTCAAGCTGTATATCTTGGAAATGACTTGGAGATGTGAAAAGAAACTTAAGAAGAATGTCTGGACACGGGATTCAAAGCCAGGACACTGGCACTATGAAGGAGCAGTGCAAACCCCTGAACAACTGTGCCAACTTCAGTTCTGCTTTATTGTATCTCTTAATCTTCAAAGTTGCAGTCAAACTTTGGTTTCAGTTATCAGTTGGTCTGCTTCAACAGATTCATGCGGTTCTGCATTTCAGTCTGCGTGTCTGTTATTATCTGGCGTGACCTCTAGGTACAGTAGAAAAGCAAACCTCAAGAGGTGCACAACTTAATGACGCCGAGAACAAGTCTTAGTAAACAAATCCGTACAACTGTTACAAGATCACATAATTTGAAATCAAATCACCAATATGCATGATATTCTGAGAGATTCAAGTTTCTTTGCCAGAAGATGGTAATGCTTGTTTTTAGACAGTATGGTTTAGAGCTGCAGTTATTCTGATATCTTTTCTAATTTTTTGGTGCTGAATGAGTTCTCAATTTAAAAAAATCTGAGCAATGCAAAAAGTAATCTAACAGCAAGACAATTCTCTGCTCTTTCTAAATTACTGCATGTTTTCATTATCATGCCTTCTATTTTGTAAATGATTAGGCAAAAATTGCTTATTATTTAAGTTTTATTGTGTGAGCTTTAGTTATTGTGTAGCATTGGGTTCTGCTAAGCTGGAAAGACAGCCCCCCAAAACAACAAGACCAAAAGATGAGAGTTCTCAATGTCAAAAAAGTAAAAATCAAAAGGCTGTAAATGATTAATAAATTGTGCGCAATTATGCACAAACCAAGATTCAAGTTGAAAACCATGCAAAGCACTAACTCACTGCAAGCATACAGAATAGCTAATGTATGTAAAGGTTTTTGGAACTGAATACAAAATCTTTGACACGATGGAGAGGACATTGGGGACAACATCACATGATATAACTTGATGGCTTGCAACAACAAAGAGTCATAAAATGGCATAGACCAGAAGAGTTGAACAAAACGACAGCAAGAATGTAAATAAAATAACATTGAAAATGAATAATGTTATTAAAATGATATAGTAATAAATTAAGAAAATTCTTCAATAAGTAAAACCCAAATTACCACCATGGTTTGGACGCTTACTGCAAGAAAGTAGTCCATTACAAATTACATCTTATTGTTCTCAAATTTTTATAGGTAAAAGTAATCACATCTATAATTACTTTTACATTACTTTCTAAACCCATTCGAATATGTATCATTTACAAAGTACAAGGATAACACACAAATTCTTTCAGTCTTTTAATAAGCAGAAAATAAGCAATAATAGTGAAATGTCATGACATTGACAATTGTTTTTTTTTTTTTCTCTATTTTCGTGTTCACATGTTTACAATGAGACCAAAAAGGAGGACCTGAGAATGGAAAAATCTAAGGAGCTGATGGAAGTGTTGCCAGATACCGGGATGGTGTCAAGACTTCTTTAACATGGCAGTTTGGGTGGGTTGGTGAAGAAAGTTGTTTTTTTTATTTTCCCAGTACTCATTTTTGTAATGTTTGATTTATATATAATATATATTTAAAAATAATCAAAACAAAGTAACAAGCTGGAGACAAAACCAAGCCGAATGTCTAACCCAAAACACAAAACAGAAATCATATTAAAAAAATTGAACTGAAGGTCCACAAACTAAATAGTAATCTTTTCCCTAACTAAAGGTAGTTTTCATGGTGAGTCTTTCCGTAGATTTTTGACAGGTGGAGAGTGATGACACAGTGCGCCACATTTAATGCAATGAGCATAACAACAATAACCAACATGGCCACTGCATCAGAGCACAGCAATCTTCCAAAATGCCATTGTGATGTGTAACCATCAAAACGATAACATAAACTATCAAAAAAGCTCCAAACTAACAGTTCTAGAACTGCCCAAATGATGAATAATCACACTAGGTAAATAATTTGATTATACATTTCAACATTGCAATAAACAAAAACAGACATCCCAAGACTCCCAGAAAGCAGGATGATTCCAATCTCTTTGATATTGTACTGGAAACCTCAAGTGGAAGTCCCAAGGGTTGCAAATTGGATCCCAAGAGTGACACCACCCAAGGGTGCCCATTGGAGTGGAAACCCCAAAGAGGACCGTGACCCTAATGCCAGCAAATCCTCGAACAGCCTCCTGTTCCTTTTACTGCATTCATGAACCTCACCCAAACCTCCCTGAAATCGGTTCTGCAAAGGAGGGATGTCTGTCATAATCAAAAACCTGAATGTTTTGGTGTTTAATGGTAAAAGTACTGGTACTTCATTATTTTTTGCATTCTGGTGTGGTATGTAAAATATGAGACATCAGACAGATGATCTTCTCTTCTCTTTGAGATGTTCAAAACACACATGTTATACTACCTCATGAGAATGTATTGTTTTATTTGGTTGTTAGCTCTCCTGCATACACAGCTCATCACTCTGAGTGATGAGAAAATCAATATTTGATTTTATCCTAGCCTGTTGCAGACCAGTTGGTCTCAGTCGTTTGTTATGTCGCATTAGGTGATCGACTTCAGCGGAGCGTGAAGCATGCTGCCGACTTTCTCAGACTAGCTAAGATTATGCAAATGAAGTCTATGACTGGAAAAGTCATATAACATGTGACATGGGTTTAAGTAAAAAACATAATATTCCTCAATAATTCTAGATGGCTGGTGAGCCAGTTGCCTGATTCTCAGTCTGAAGAGAGAGTGAGGCCAGAGAGAGTTTGGACTACAGGACCTTCTGGCTAACAGGTGATAGCCAATTACTACTAACTGGGGAGGTTGAGGCCAGGTTGACTACAGGGGAGTAGACCAGGAAACCAATATTCTTATTATTATTCTGTACATGATTTTTTAACAATCGGGAGCTTTCCATTGTGCTTTGGTGCTCCTAACATGTTTAGATCAAAGCACAGCCAATATTAAATAATAACCACTGTCACCTCACCTTAATCCAACCTTATGGCAGCATATGGTGTCACTTATTGCTTTATTATGGTAGATGTGGGGATATTTGGACATGAAAGTGCCTACGAGGTCTTCAAAGGAAGTGTGTTTCTCTCAAAACATATCAATGACACCCACGAAATGCCACAACCTTGTGTCACTGATGCTACAATTCCCTCCTTTTGTGCTTGTGTGGGATTCTGCATTTCCACTTAATTAACATATGAATGCCATCATCAAATAAATAAACAAAGCATTTCTGCTCTTCTTTACCTGCTTTGAAATAATACAATTTTTGTTATTAATTCTATGTCAGTTACTTCTACAGGTGCAAACCTTTCTCAACAAAAATATTTACTGGAAGTATGCTGTGCCCCAAATAATTAAAAATGTATTTGACATTCTGATATCACAATGGAAGATATAAAGCTGGCTAAGTACAATGTACTCTGGTATACACACTGACAGCATGTGTTGCACTAAACGGGCTAACCAAATGGATTCAGCAAAAATTTGGAACACGTAGTACATCCCACCAATCTATAAGGACTGTACTTTGACAAATGTAGATATTCAGAGAGTGGAAGAGACATGTAGATGGGAACAGCAACCAATTTGAATGTTTTCTACAACAAGAACAACTCACACTAATCTCAACAGAACACAATACCGGGTGACACCATTTTTTGACAGTTCAGACTTGGTACTCTGTCAGTAGACTGTACTTTGAAGAGGTGTTCAAAATAAAGACCTGTATGATAACAATGAATAAGAGAAATAGGTGTATGTCTGGGTATATTTGTAAACATGTAGAAATTACAATGAAGAATTTTGTAAACAGCCCATTTCATATTTTACATTAAACACTTATATAGACCGTAGCCACTTTTAATAACCATGACTCTAAATTAAACTTAGCTAAATCTGCTGCAAACTGACACATAAATAGTACAGTGTGATTTGGTAGTACTAAGTGTCTAAGTAATATCACAAAGTTTGCATCAGGTTGTTTCCTTCCTTTCCTTCCTTCTTGAAGTGCTAAAGTTTAACTCTGGCACATGCATGTTCCACTGAAATAGCAGCTGATTAATTTGACAATTTGCCCAGGACCTTTGCTGAGTTGGAAATTTCATCAGCATGTGTTCATTATCTTAGCAAAATTACCCTCTTCACCTGCTTCCCCTTGTCAGCCCCTGATTCAGTCAAATTTCTCAGGCCTGATCTGAATATACTCAAAAGAATATGTCTATTTCCATTTTTTGGTTTCTACTTGTGAGCATATGGATGTAGTGCATGAAATTAAAGTCAGCAGTCGGAAAGATTCAGAAGTTTCATTGTGATTGAAATAGGAGGAGAGATCTCCAGTTAATACTGCCTGTTGGGGGTCAGCATAATCAAATGAAGTGTTTGGGGAGTGAAGAGAGCATCTGGAGAATCTTTTGCAGTACTCTCTCTCCCACAAAAGGGATTTTCAATTAAATATATGAGTCTTCTTCTTCTTTCAGCTGCTCCCGTTAGGGGTTGCCACAGCAGATCATCTTCTTCCATATCTTTCTGTCCTCTGCATCTTGTTCAGTTACACCCATCACCTGCATGTCCTCTCTCAACACATCCATAAACCTTCACTTGACCATTCTTCTTTTCCTCTTCCCTGGCAGCTCTATCCTTAACATCCTTCTCCCAATATACCCAGCATCTCTCCTCTGCACATGTCCAAACTAACGCAATCTCGCCTCTCTGACTTTGTCTCCCAACCATCCAACTTGAGCTGACCTTCTAATGTACTAATTTCTAATCCTGTCCATCCTTGTCACACCCAGAACTGATCAAATAAGTAAATTTAATATTATCCATCCATCCATCCATCCATTGTCTCCCGCTTATCCGAGGTCGGGTCACGGGGGCAGCAGCTTGAGCAGAGATGCCCAGACTTCCCTCTCCCCGGCCACTTCTTCTAGCTCTTCCGGGAGAATCCCAAGGCGTTCCCAGGCCAGTCGAGAGACATAGTCCCTCCAGCGTGTCCTGGGTCTTCCCCGGGGCCTCCTCCCGGTTGGACGTGCCCGGAACACCTCACCAGGGAGGCGTCCAGGAGGCATCCTGATCAGATGCCCGAGCCACCTCATCTGACTCCTCTCGATGCGGAGGAGCAGCGGCTCTACTCTGAGCCCCTCCCGGATGACTGAGCTTCTCACCCTATCTTTAAGGGAAAGCCCAGACACCCTGCGGAGGAAACTCATTTCAGCCGCTTGTATTCGCAATCTCGTTCTTTCGGTCACTACCCATAGCTCATGACCATAGGTGAGGGTAGGAACATAGATCGACTGGTAAATTGAGAGTTTCGCCGTGCGGCTCAGCTCCTTTTTCACCACGACAGACCGATGCAATGCCCGCATTACTGCGGATGCCGCACCGATCCGCCTGTCGATCTCACGCTCCATTCTTCCCTCACTCGTGAACAAGACCCCAAGATACTTGAACTCCTCCACTTGGGGCAGGATCTCGCTACCAACCCTGAGAGGGCACTCCACCCTTTTCCGGCTGAGGACCATGGTCTCGGATTTGGAGGTTCTGATTCTCATCCCAGCCGCTTCACACTCGGCTGCGAACCGATCCAGAGAGAGCTGAAGATCACGGCCTGATGAAGCAAACAGGACAACATCATCTGCAAAAAGCAGTGATCCAATCCTGAGCCCACCAAACCGGACCCCCTCAACACCCTGGCTGCGCCTAGAAATTCTGTCCATAAAAGTTATGAACAGAATCGGTGACAAAGGGCAGCCCTGGCGGAGTCCAACTCTCACTGGAAACGGGTTCGACTTACTGCCGGCAATGCGGACCAAGCTCTGGCACCGATCGTACAGGGACTGAACAGCCCTTATCAGGGGGGCCGGTACCCCATACTCTCGGAGTACCCCCCACAGGATTCCCCGAGGGACACGGTCGAATGCCTTTTCTAAGTCCACAAAACACATGTAGACTGGTTGGGCAAACTCCCATGCACCCTCCAGGACCCTGCTAAGGGTATAGAGCTGGTCCACTGTTCCGCGACCAGGACGAAAACCACACTGTTCCTCCTGAATCCGAGGCTCGACTATCCGACGGACCCTCCTCTCCAGGACCCCTGAATAGACTTTTACAGGGAGGCTGAGGAGTGTGATCCCTCTGTAGTTGGAACACACCCTCCGATCCCCCTTCTTAAAGAGGGGGACCACCACCCCGGTCTGCCAATCCAGAGGCACTGTCCCTGATGTCCATGCGATGTTGCAGAGGCGTGTCAGCCAAGACAGTCCTACAACATCCAGAGCCTTGAGGAACTCCGGGCGTATCTCATCCACCCCCGGGGCCCTGCCACCAAGGAGTTTTTTGACCACCTCGGTGACCTCAGTCCCAGAGATGGGGGAGCCCACCTCTGAGTCCCCAGGCTCTGCTTCCTCATTGGAAGGCATGTTAATGGGATTGAGGAGGTCTTCGAAGTATTCCCCCCACCGACCCACAACGTCCCGAGTCGAGGTCAGCAGCGCACCATCCCCACCATATACAGTGTTGACACTGCACTGCTTCCCCTTCCTGAGACGCCGGATGGTGGACCAGAATCTCCTCGAAGCCGTCCGAAAGTCATTCTCCATGGCCTCCCCAAACTCCTCCCACGCCCGAGTTTTTGCCTCAGCAACCACCAAAGCCGCATTCCGCTTGGCCTGCCGGTACCTATCAGCTGCCTCCGGGGTCCCACAGGACAAAAGGGTCCTGTAGGACTCCTTCTTCAGCTTGACGGCATCCTTCACCGCCGGTGTCCACCAGCGGGTTCGGGGATTGCCGCCACGACAGGCACCAACCACCTTACGGCCACAGCTCCGGTCAGCTGCCTCAACAATAGAGGCACGGAACATGGCCCATTCGGACTCAATGTCCCCCACCTCCCTCGGGATGTGGTCGAAGTTCTGCCGGAGGTGGGAGTTGAAGCTACTTCTGACAGGGGGCTCTGCCAGACGTTCCCAGCAGACCCTCACAACACGTTTGGGCCTACCACGCCTGACCGGCATCCTCCCCCACCATCGAAGCCAACTCACCACCAGGTGGTGATCAGTTGACAGCTCCGCCCCTCTCTTCACCCGAGTGTCCAAGACATGTGGCCGCAAGTCCGACGACACGACCACAAAGTCGATCATCGAACTGAGGCCTAGGGTGTCCTGGTGCCAAGTGCACATATGAACACCCCTATGCTTGAACATGGTGTTCGTTATGGACAATCCGTGACGAGCACAGAAGTCCAATAACAAAACACCGCTCGGGTTCAGATCAGGGGGGCCATTCCTCCCAATCACGCCCTTCCAGGTCTCACTGTCATTGCTCACGTGAGCATTGAAGTCTCCCAGCAGAACGAGGGAGTCCCCAGAAGGTATGCCCTCTAGCACCCCCTCCAGGGACTCCAAAAAGGGTGGGTACTCCGAACTGCTGTTCGGTGCATACGCACAAACAACAGTTAGGACCCGTCCCCCCACCCGAAGGCGAAGGGAGGCTACCCTCTCGTCCACCGGGGTAAACCCCAATGTACAGGCTCCAAGTTGGGGGGCAATAAGTATACCCACACCTGCTCGGCGCCTCTCACCGGGGGCAACTCCAGAGTGGTAGAGAGTCCAGCCCCTCTCAAGGAGATTGGTTCCAGAGTCCAAGCTGTGCGTCGAGGTGAGTCCGACTATATCTAGCCGGAACCTCTCAACTTCGCGCACTAGCTCAGGCTCCTTCCCCTTCAGAGAGGTGACATTCCACGTCCCAAGAGCCAGTTTCTGTAGCCGAGGATCGGACCGCCAAGGTCCCCGCCTTCGGCCACCACCCAACTCACACTGCACCCGACCTCCTTGGCCCCTCCCATAGGTGGTGAGCCCATGGGAAAAATTTAATATTAGCAAAACATTATTATAAAATAATTTGCTTTTAGTGCCTCATGAACAAGTTCTGAAATTCACGATATTAGGGAGTCTACTTCTTTCTCCCTACCAGCTGTCTAGAATTGGTGATTTTTTGGCTTTTGAGTGACCTCCACAACATAGAAGTGGAGTCATTCATATACAAAAATGCACACGGAAATGGTCACTCCAGTTTGTAGGTGAGGTTAGGTCTTTTTAATAAGACAACCATAAACGTACAATGCAGAGCTACACCAGATACTTTCTCTACTCCCAACTACATAAGTTGCCTAGTGGTTCTGCCTTCCTTTATAAACAATCAGTAAGACCTTATTGATAATAATAATAATAATAATTCATTACATTTATATAGCGCTTTATTCTAGTATACATTTCTGCTTACATTTGCTCTCGTAGTTTACTAGTTTATCTGGTGGTGTCTGTGACACTGTATGTAAAAAATTCAAACACATTAAAAACTTCTGGAATTCCAGGCCATTTACCAGCATTACCACTTCTCTCTTTTATTTTTTCATTTTGCATTCATGAACCCTTTGCTTCCAAGTGTCTGCGCTATCTTCCTTTTTTTTTTTTTTGATCATCTTTTAAAAAATCTTTTTATAAGAATAAGCATTAATATGCCTATAAGCACAGAACTTCCTCAAACAGCTCCTCCTCAAAGCAGGGCCAGTGTGATCTGGTCAGGTAAGTGCTTGCGCTGTGCTAATGTGTCACTAATACAACATTCATTGTGTGGGTGGCACAAAGACATTGTGTAGTTATGAAAGGCAACAATGGCAATTGATTCATTATGTGAAAGAAGGTGTTGCCATCCCTATGTAATTCTTCAAGTTTACACATATCATAATTTTACTTCTGTGAAATAAAAAAATCAATGTAAAAGGTAATAAATTTACTTCATGACCTATTGATGGTTAAATTACAAGACAAGTACTAACAATAATGCAAAATGCGTAGCTTTCTGACATTTAGCTTTCACAGCAGCACTGACGCTGCTCCAGCTTTTGATACCATAATGTCTCTGGTGATGATGATGTTTGCACTAATGGTTCTCTCCTCCATTCACATGTCTTTAGCTGGGATACAGTTTTTAATTTCATTCTCAAACCAGCAGAGCAGGGAAGAAGGCAGAAAATGACTATGGACAATGTGTTAGTCCATTACAGTGTAACGGTCGTCTGGAATATGTGTGCGTCACTGTGAGTTTGTACCTTTCCCCATTCCTGTTAGTGGAATGGCTTAATTTGTAAGGCAATTGCACAAGGGGAGGGGAGCACCTGGCTTGGAGGGCCAACAGTGTGTATGAGGAGGAGCCAACAGTAAATGGGTGGCGGGAAAAAGGAGAGGAGAAGCGCAGAACCAAAAGAGAAGTGGACACCATCACATGAAAAGGCAACAAGGAAAGGATTGACACTGCATGGAAAATGTCAGGTGAACCCGGGTTCATTTCAGGATGAATTATTTTTACTTTCTGGTGAAAGGTATTTGGGAGAGGACCTGACAGGCCAGCACAGGAACTGTTGATCTGTACATTTCCCAGAATAGGAGGTATGGTCGGTGCCTCATTCCCCACCGCAGACTGTGCTAGATATTCCGTACAGATAATATTTAAAGGACTATGAATACATTATTTTTTTTTACTCTTTCTCAAATTTATGTATGAGTAGTGTATGTGTTTAAATGTTTTGTGCCGTAATTTGTGTTGGGTGGGAAGCGCTGCAGCACGATATTATGTATATAGGGTTTTTATTGTTACAGTAAATGTGTGCATCTTCTTCCAATAATAATTTATTACTTAGCCCTGCATTCAGTGGTGTGTCTCTGTACTTGGGGGTGGTGTAGTAGGAAAGTAGTGTTGGTCACTCGTGCTCCGGATTATTTTATTTATTTATTTATTTTTCCTTTGCTGCCACTCTAGAAGGGCAGTGCATATTATAATCGTGCCAGTTCTAAGAGTGCTACAACAGGCCACACTCATACTAAGAATCACAGAGAAGGCAATTTAGAATCGCAAATAAATGTAACTAGGACGTCCTTGGGAGTGTGATGACAAAAATGAGGAATCCACTCAGTCATGGAGAGAAAATGCAAACTACACATGGACAATATCTCAGACAGAAATACAAATTAATAATTTATTCTAGTAAATATAGTAAAATTATAACATCCACTAAAAGATGAGTCTTCTAGGCCCTCTATGGCTTTTATACAGTATTTTTATCTTTATTTGCAAAAAACCACATGCATAGCACTTCCCAACCACTTGCTAGTTGCACCCTCTCCAACTCCCACACAATCTGCTAGACCCTAACTTGTTTCTAACACCTTCCCTGTTTTGGTTGCCCACATTAATGCCTGAATCAAACATATTATAATAAAAATAAAAATAACCCGGATGATATAAGCCGCTTATTCTCATTTCATGTTTCAGATCCATTACATCTCAATGTTTTTAGAAATTTCCTATCAACTTTATGTTCAAGTACTGTACTTTAACCTTCTTTATCATTACAGTTTGCAGACTATTTTTATTCATGTTTTTTTCTGAATGTGCATTTTCCATTGCAGGATCATTGAGAACTGGAAGCCATCCCAAAAGTATTGGGTGTGCACTAACGTAGGAATCAACACTAAATATAAAAGCAATGCATAACAACTTAGCATGCATGTCTTGGGGAGTAGAAGACGTACCGAGTAACCAGACAGCAAGCAAACTGCCATACTTTGCCATAAATTGAACCCAGGGGAATATAGCAGTAAGGAAGCAGTGATAACCAGTGGATCATCACAGTCTCATAGTGAGTAGTATTCAATTAAAATTAATTTCCTTCTTGTGATGATGTATAATAAAAAATAATTATAAAAAATAAAGTAATTTGGGACTAGTATGGTGATTGACACTGATTTATAGTACTGTATTTATAAAAAGTATTCATCCCTTTTGAAATTTTCACATTTTATTGTTATACAGTATGAAATCACACTGTATTTAATGTGTCTTTTTAACATGGATGAACTGAAAAAGACCCTTTAATGTAAAAGTGTAAACAGATCTCTAAATTATTTACAAAGATAAAACACAAA